>NC_137921.1:46154358-46256858 GCF_963457725.1 Sprattus sprattus | reverse complement strand
CACACAATGGCGTATACACACATACAAAGCCCCTTGTATTTTATACAAATAAACATACATAAAATGCACAACACCTGCACCCTAACCCCCCACCCCCTCCCCCCACACACACACATACACACACAAACATAAAGCCAAAAATAGCATCTCACTATTGCGTAGATGCCCTGAGACCCGAGATAGAATGACATTTTGTAGACAGCAGGCAACTGTGTGGAAGGCTGGGATGTTTAATGTTTATGTCGAGTTGACGCAGTGTGGGAGCATCGGCTGGTGGTGACATCACCATGCCGACAGCAAGCATCTCAGCCGGAATGAAGAGAGAGAGTGCGTGTGTGTGTGTGTGTGTGTGTGAAAAAGAGAGAGCGAGATAGATAGAGTTAGAAAGAGAGAGAGAGCAGTCACTAATTACGCCCCCGCCGCTAAAGACTTTAGCATGAGACTGATCCCGCTTGCCAGCCCTGCTTACGTGCCCAATTTTTCATCCCTAAACAGGCAGATATGGTTTGTGGCATCCAGCGATGTAACGCTCCCAAGAAGCAAGAGGGTGGGCTAGGTTGGGGGGGCCTGTTTGATTACCAATTTGTATTTTATTCATCTGCGGTTTAACGCAACTTGATTTTTATCTTTTATTTTTATTTTGGAGATGGTGGGGGAGAATTGAATTTTGCTGAGAGTAGAAGTAACGTTCAAATGAATGTTCAAATTCAAATTTATGTTCATATTAAGGTAATGTTCAAATGGATGTTTTAGGTAAAAGGGAAGCTTGGCTGGAAGGGAAATACAGATTGTAGAAGTGATGCAAATTTAATTTTAAAAACATACAAAACTGCTCAGCTTTTTTCAGAATTCTTAACACTTTCCATATCTCTCTGTATGTGAGGGAGAGAGACATAATGTGTGTACACAAGAGAGAGACACTATGGTTGTTGCTTTGATATCTGTAATAATACAAATAAACAAATAAAACAACAATCATGGGACCAGAGTAGCACTACAAGAGAAACATATGTGTATGTGTGTGTGTTTATGTTTGTGTGTGTGTGTGTGTGTGTGTGTGTGTGTGTGTGTGTGTGTGTGTGTGTGTGTTGGTACCATGAGAGGCCTGTGTGAGTCCCTTGTGTGCACTCTGAGCATCTTTATTCTTTATTGGCAGGTGAGAGGCGTCGGCTCCACAGAGTAGCAGCTGTTGGGGCCCTTGTCTGAGCCGTGCGACCACTCTTCAGACCTGGCCATCAGCTCATTGCTGTGATAAATATCTCCCAGACTCCACCTGGATTTGATGACCTCCTGACCCTCGGGAGCATTTCGTTGTCTCCAAGGAGTGGCTTACTGACTTTTGCATGTCTGTGTCTCTGTGTGTGTGTGTGTGTGTGTGTGTGTGTGTGTGTGTGTGTCTGTGTCTGCGTCCTAATGTATTTGGTTGTGTGTGCATGTGAGCATATAACTGTGTAACTTTTACCTGACTTGTTTTTGGTTTGTCTGTGGTTTTAAACACTGTGTGTTTGCATTGGCCTGTGATTATGCATGTGTGTACATATGTATGTTTCTGTGTGAAAAAGACTGAGTGAGAGAGGAAGTGATAGAGAGAGAGAGAAGCAGGGGGATGTTTTGGTGCGATGCGGAGGTCTCGCCTGTATTCCTCCTTTCCTCTCTCAAGGCAGAGAGGGTGCAAGGGATGAACGAGGGGGAACGGTGAGATCATGAAAGGCCCCGCAGTGCAACGGGAGTGATGCCTGGAGCCCCCTCAATGTGGCCTCTCTGTGATTGCCTGATCAAAAATCATTTAACATCTGACACCGGCTGGGGAATTCCAGGGGAGGCAGCCCTCTGCACTTTCAAGCCATTTCCTATGCAATTTCCCCACTCTGATGTCAACTTAAAAGCCAGCTCTCATGCTCTTTTAAGAATATGCCTGTCTCTTTTTGTGCATAATATGCTTCAAACTCCAGTCTGGCCTGCTGTATCATTCATTTGACCATAAAAAATGCAATACTCACCTTAAGAGAAAGAAAGTGTTCGAGGAATGAAAGGTTTGAGACGAGTTAAAGTTGGAGGCCTGGATGGAGTTTAACTTTGATTGTTACAGGAGTATTGAAAAAAATATTTTATATATATATTATATATTGCATGCATACCACGTACATTCAAACTCCATGAATTTACTGTTTTCCCATAAACCGCTTAATCCGTCATAGAGGAGAGCAAAATAAGAGCACGAAGTAAGAGTGGTACCGCATTAAATTAACAACTCTCCTTCAGGTTTTTTTTTTATGCTGGACATTTATATGCATTTAGACTTCATTATGATCGTTTGATATTTTAGGCCCATGGCTAGAGGGAGGATTAGTTCCCCCTTACCTCCTTCAATGTTAATATGCCTCGCCTTTGAAAATGACGCATGAATTCATTGATTGTTTCTTTTTTTGTAAAAGATTTAATCTTTTCAAATCATATTGATTGCACTTGTTTTTATTTTACTGTGCAATTGGGGTTTGAACACTGGGTAATTGGTTAAGTAGAAAATACAGACAGAGAGTAAGAATAACAAAAAGAGAAACCAAGACAAATTATTGAATAAAATGAAAGCCTGTCTTATGTGATTGAGATATAAAATGTTTTCCTCCTTTCTGTTTTTTATTTTCAGCTTGTATGGGTTTACCTGCACTTTGAATGTCATTTTGCACACATGCACTCATGGTTACAAGACAAAAAACCAAGAGGAGAAACAGAGAGAAGGAATGAAGAAAATGGAGGGGGATGGAGGGATAGCGAGAGAGAGAGAGAGAGAGAGAGAGAGAGAGAGTGAGGGGAAAAAACACAGTAACAGCGGAGAATTGGAGGGACAGATTAATGCAGCCCCCAGTACTTCAGTGTATCAGGACAGGGATTAGCGTGGCAACAGCTGCGCGGCAGAGTCCCCTGACTGAGAGGAATTACAAGCATTATCACCTAGATCATTAAAGCACAGCTCATAGATCGCACCACAGACTTCAATCAATCCAGTGCCGGATAACAGCCAGCCAGCTGGACCCCCTGTGTGAGGACTTGACTTAATTGGCCAATAAGTGGTAAGGAAGGGTGCATGCTATTTGATCAAATTACCCGGCCCAGGGATAGGGATTACATTTTTTTTTACTTGGGGGAGGATAGGGGAGCAGTAAGGTGGGGTGGGGGCTTGGCGGTGGGGGCAGTTACAGGGTCAGGGGTGCTAGAGAGTGGGGCGAGTGGGAGATGGAGAAGGGGGGCAGGGGAGGGGAGTCGGGGTTGTTACATCCACCATAGCTCGTGCATGGCTACGGGTGAGAAGACGCTGAAAAATGTTGTCCCACTTGCCTCGATGGTTGGGGTGTGTGTGTAGATGGGGGGAAGTAAGAAAAGAGAAACAGAGGAGAAAGAGAGAGAGAGAGCGAGAGGGAGGAGGCTGCAGAGGAGGAGGACGAGGAGTGGAGTGGAGTATCCAGGTCATCTTTTTGCTTGGGGAGTTGTACCCATTCATCATGGCCCCCTTGGCCTGGTTTCTGTCTGGCGCTGGTTGTAAACTAACAGCTTCCCACATGCTCCTTCAGTGGTCCTGCTGGCCCACACCATGCCGCGTCGCGTCACAGTCTTTCACGCGTGCCGTGCCTCACAAAACTGTGCAGCGCAGTAACAGCAGCGTGCATATGCATGGCTCCGCACAGCTCCGCCCCACTCATCCCAAGGGAGATATTCTTGGATGTCCAGCAAAGATTTATGGTAAACGGAGGACATATAGCAGTCTCAGAGTGTTCTTCTTTCTGCTTTTTTTGTTTTGCTCATCCCAGCGCTTTGTATGTAGTTGTCCTCTCTATCTCCCTCTCTTTCTGTCCCTCTCGCTCTCTCTCTAATGATCAAGTATGAAAAGGAAAAACTCAGTGACTGAAGAGCCAAAGACTTCCCTTTTCATTTAAACGTACAAATTAGAAAGACACAACAAAAAATTAGATGGGAAAGAGAAAGATCAGGATGGCTAGAAAGAAGAGAGGAGCGTGAAAGACCGAATGGAGGAGATCATGAGTGTCTAAAGAGCTGTGTGTCTTTGGCTCCAGGTCCTTTAGATGGGATTAGCTCATCTCTGATGCCTCATTTGGATAAAACCGACCATGATTTTTTTTTTTTTAAAGGTATTTCTGTGTGTGACTGCTCTCGGGCTAATGGAATTTGAATGAGTTAAAAGGCCAGAGCTCCTTTGAATTTCATATGCTCTGCAATATTCATGGCTAAAATGGCAACGCTGAGAGGGCCCTGAATCATCATTACTGCTAAGCAGGCTGTAAATTTAGCCGTCAATGCTTCACACACACACCTGCAGAGGTCAGAGAGCAGGTATTGGAGAGACTTTATTATGCTGCATTGACAGAGTGTTAAGTGGGTTGTAGTTAAGTGTGGACGATTACAAATATATATACAGTATTTTGTCTGTTTGTGCATGTGTGTGTGTGTGTGTGTGTGTGTGTGTGTGTGTGTGTGTGTGTGTGTGTGTGTGTGTGTGTGTGTGTGTGTGTGTGTTTCTATCTATGTGTATGTATACGTGTGTGTGTGATTTTATATGAATGTGTCCGTAAGGGCAGACACATACGTTTCATGCCTCGTCCAGCTCTCCTGATAATTTCCTGCCGTACACCAGGTTTGTCATCGACTCCGACAGCGTGGCAGCACATCCATTCTTGGCCCTTTGTTGAGAGCCATACCACCAGGGCTGGAGAGGAGAGGCGATAAAAGATGAGGACAGAGAGCAAAAGAGACCAAGACAGAAGACAAACAGTCAAAAAGACACTGAAAAAAAGAGGAAGGAAGAAAAAGAGATGGAAAAGAGACAAAACAGTGGGGGGAAAAAAAGACCAACTTAAGAGGGCGATGGAGAGAAAGAGAGAGGGGAAAAGAGCGAGCCTCAGCATGAAGTGAGCACTCCTCCAGGGGGAGAGAGAGCGTCTGAGCAGCGGTGTGCTAAGCCACACACTGGACAGAATTAGAGACTCTGCACGCAGGCTATTCATAATGTCATTAACATAAAGGCAATTAAATGCGTTTTTAACCTCCACCCTGCTTATTGTTATTAATGAAGACGGGGAGGGGTGAACGTGAAACAGAGGTGGAAGAAAAAGAGAGAGAGAGAGAAGTAAGAAGAAAGAGAGAGACAGGAAGAGGGGGGAGAGAGAGATGGAGCCGGTAATTATCTCCTCATCAGGGCCATTAAAACAGGTCTGAGCAGGAAAGAAATGCAGAAAAAATTAAGTGTTTAAGGAAAGATAGTGGAGAGGGTGGGGACCAAGAGGGACCACGTTCGCCACTTGTATTACTCCACATGACAGCACGGCGGGATTTCTTACTGGTGCTATTTAAAACCACTGTGCTAGGAGAGGTGCCTGGCACCCTCGGGCGAATCACCATCGGCATGGTCCTGCATCCATCTCCCTGGGGAAGGTCAGAGAGACAGAAACTTTCCAAGAGTTGCCCTGCTTCCACACACGCAGTGCTTTTTAGTTACCCAGTGCAACCTGTAAAAAGACCTCATATGAAACTTCAATAACAAACCTGTAATTGCTAAAATACTACACTGAAAAACCACAATGTAAAGCTTATTCCTTAAAAGTGGTTATAGTTATCAGGTTTTTTTTATTTATCAGGTTATCAGATTTTACACTAGTATGCAAAATGCAGCATTGACTAGTGAATGATATCAACAGTGAGCATACATAAAAACATCCCTAACCAAGAATTGCCTGTAGCACAGAGGATTACGATTGTCATTTGATCTAGTTTGATATGACATGAGAAGCTTCGCTGCAACCACCAAGTTACTTAGACAAGTAAACAAATTAGTTCAGTCAAGTGGGTTAGGGTTTTTTGTGATGTGTTAATGTGTAAGTGTGCAAGTGTGTGTGTGAATGTGTATGTGTATGTGTATGTGTGGGTGTCTATGTGCCACATTGTTTTTAAACATTGTTAGTGGAATGTAGATAACTTTGGACAGCCATATATCTTTGGTGTGTCATAAATTGCCCAATGTATTGTTTTATTAGTGGAAAAATGTCTTTTGGAATAAAGTGCTGGTTCACTTCTTCTGCAGCACTTCCCCAAAAAAGAGGCGTCACTTGTGATAAAAGGAAACCAGACAACTCTGCACAAAATCCATCACAAGTCAAATCCTATTCTTGTATTATTCAGAGACTTCCCTGTCTGTCTCTTTCTTTCTCTCTCTCTCTCTCTCTCTCTATCTCTCTCTCTCTCTCTCTCTCTCTCTCTTTCTGTCTCACACTCTAACCGCCCTTTCCCCCGCAGACTCGGTGGGTAGAGGTCAAAGGTCACTGCCACTATGTACCGCAGGTCTGCAAACAACTCATTAGCCAGCCGCTGGTCTCGCTGGGGATGGCGCTCCTGGGAGAGGAGATGAGAGGAGAGAGGCAGCACCAGAGCTGTGCGGGAGGGTGCCACTCAAACCTGCACAAACCCAGTTTGTTTATGGAGAGGCTCTTTAGGGACCCCCCTTACACACACACACACACACACACACACACACACACACACACACACACACACACACACACACACACACACACACACACACACACACACACACACACACACACACACACACGGCAAGCAGCCCTCCTCCTCTTGCCATGCTTACACTTCTGCTTCATGTTTAATTAACAATTAACTCCTGCCAACTGCCAGTAGAGCGGTGCTGTGGTGAGACTGGTAGGGAGAGAGAGCCATAACTCCATCTGATGAGCGAATGAATGTTTATTGTTGTTTGTCATTAGTGTGATGAGCTTCTGTTAGGACTGGGGTGTAAAATCTCCCTTGAGTATTTAAAAACAACAAAAAAACAATGGATGAGGAAATACAATGCATACATTATGAGCATATGAGGCGACATGTGACCTTACCTAGGCCCTGGGAGTAGGGATGTTTTGTTAAGAGCAAAACGTTCAGGGTGGACTGGAATAAGACACGGAACGAGTCTGAATCTGTGGTGTTTTCATTTGTGTGCTGTGTTCCAATTGATAAACAAGTCCGTCGATTTGTGCAACGTGTGATATTTCACAACTCCACTGGACTGCTAACTAAGCTGTCAAACGAAGACAAATCCACACCATCTCCCTCCCTCCCACCCCACCCAACCGCAACAACAAAACACAAATGAGCCATGGGCAATTTACCGTGATTATGCTCGCAAATGGACAGACTTGTTTTTAATTTGGTTTCTCTTGACAGAGTGCAAAAGAAGAAGAAGAAGAAGGAGGAGGAGAAGAAAAGAAATCACTTCAATGTGTCCACACCTCACTCTTTCGCTGTCAGCGTTATTTGTTAGCTTTGACGCCGGATGGGAGAAAGAAAGAAAGAAAGAAAGTAAAGTCAGTCTACGAAACAAAGACCATAAAAGGAGGAAGATTAAGACTTTTATAACAACAGCAGTACTGTGACAGAGGAGAACAAAGACATGGGGCAGTGGGGTCACAAATACACGTCTCTATTGTGAGTTGGAACGCCCCCCTTCAGTCTCCCACCCCATGACAAAGGATGCTTCCTGGGGCGGAGGTCCCCCGGTTCTCTAAGAGAAACTTGACAGTGGGGAGATGTGGCTGGCTGAAGGTCAACTGGGCTGAAGAGGTGCCCTGATCCCTCTGACCCCCCCCCCCCCCCCCCCCAAACACACACACACAGACTGTCACCCCTACTTGATGTCTCAATCACCTGAACCCCCCCCCCCCTTCACAACATATGTAAGAGCAAAAGCCTGAGAGAGAAAGATGAAAATAGTCAGAGGGACTTCTACAGGACTTGTACTTGGTACTAAAATTTCATATACTGTCATCCAGTTGCTTTTTGTTTGTAAAACATAGGAGTAGGGCCAGCCCTATGTTTTTTTGTTTTGTTTCTGCAGGGGCCCCCACCCAGAGTTAAATGTAAACACAGTGATGTGGCGATGACTCATCAGTGCAATTTCCTTTTATGTGTTGGATGCAGGCAATTATGTTCAACTGGACGTAGTACCCCATTTGGTGTCTATAGTTGATTGACCTACTGTGAAGTGGGCACTCAAAGGAAAGCACCTCCTGTCAATAATATAACAGGCATTGAAATCTGGTGCAACATCAGAGACCCTAAGTGAAAAGTAAAACACAGAATGTTCAAATAGTCATTTTCTACAGTTTCTACAGAGTTATTGAGGTAAACCGATGCAGGTGTATCTCTGTAGGGACCCTTTCCATGTTGTCAGACCCTTATGATAACACCTATGAGCCCGTCAGTGGCCAACCAAGCAGTTTACTGTGATTTGCATGCCTTCTCCATAGGATTCCATTGTATAGCCAGTTTTAGGGTTCTAACTCAATACTGGACTGATTTTGATCACTTTTGTCCCTAGTAAAATTTGAACACAAGACAATATAAAAATAGGGCCCAGGTTGATACTACCCAAAGTTTTTCTTTAAGTCACGTATAATCAAATATAAACTTTACAGCTGACATTGCTAACAACCTAGGATGCTAAAGACAATAACTAGCCATATGGCTTTATCAAGCAAGGCTAAACGTCCATTACATTTCTTCCCTTTCAAAACTTAAGATGTCCACAACAAGCTTTGCAACGCCTTAGCAGACACAAATGTCACTTCAGCATAATTGTCAAGTGACACTTGTGAAAGTGAAAAAAAAGTGAAAGTCCTCTCTATGGCAGAGGTGGTGTAGACACACACACTCTGAAATTAGCCTCTGCATTTAACCCATCCAGGGAAGTTACACACACACACACACACACAGTGAAGTGAAGTAACACTAACCCGGAGCAGTGGGCTGCCATTGGCGGCGCCCGGGGAGCAGTGATCGGGGTTAGGTGCCTTGCTCATGGGCACTTCAGCCGTGGATGTGGGCATGGGAGAGCAGTGGTCTACCACTTCCCCCGCCCACATTTTTCCTACTGGTCGGGGATCGAACCGGCCACCCTACTTTTTCCGGCCTGAAACCCTAACCAGTAGGCCACGGCTGCCCGTGTCGCCTTGACTATAAATTCACTTTTAGAGATGTTCATTATATTGTCAATTTGGTGAAATGACTTACCTCTGAAGTCAGAGATGATTTGTTTCCTCCTCCTTTCTGAGTCAGAGCTCATACTTTAAGTGGCACTTGGTTTGCGATAAAATGTTGACTCTTAGGGCCCTATTTTAAAGATCAGAAACGCAAGTAGGACAGCGCCAAACGCAAGTAGCTGTGTGGGCGGCTCTATGGCGCATTTGCTATTATAACGGCGGAAAAAACACACTTGCGTCTGGCGCAAATGTCAAATGGGTTGGTCCAAAGGAGGTTACTCAGCCATAGGTGTGGTTTGGGCGTAATATGCAATAAACCAATCAGAGCGTCATCTCACATTCCCTTTAAGAGCGAGGAGCGCATATTCCATAGCGGCTTGTTATTATAATGGCGGATTTAATGGCATCGGCACATGCAGTTCAACCTCACGTGTTCTAAAGTCCTCTAATCTATCCTCATTTATGTCATTGACACATCCATGATTCATGGCAATGTTGTGTAAAACACAACATGCCACAAAGAATGCTGCGACTTTTTGAGGACTGTACTGTAAAGTACCACCTGACCCATACTTCTCCTAGAACGCCTGCTTAGCCCTCTCCTGGCTGTTGGGTGTGCGCAATGGACAAAAATTACGATTAACCGCAACCTAACTGGTACGTCGGTGAGTACGTTTACAAGGTAACAACCGCCATTACAATTAACCTGAATCATTTGGGTCAATGTGTATGCTAGATGTATGCCTATTTTTAAAATATCTTGGATATGGATATCACAATGATTTCCTCATGTGGTAAATACTTTATTTTCCTTGTAATTATATATGGCTTGCCAAAAAATTGGTGTAAATCTCTCGTGTAGACGAGAGAAGTAAAGTGTAGCCTATGGGTCCTACTGTGCGGCCAAGCACGCACCCTTAAAATAGCGTCTGAATACGCGCCACAGACTCTACACAATGTGCCTCTGACATTAGACTAAGTTTTTTCTGGTCTACGGCGCACTGTTGTTTTGAAACTGCAAGATACCACCAGGGAACACTTGCGCCTGAGAAACGCCTTCTCTGTTCCGCCCCGCCCATTTCGGCGCAAGTTCATTTCGACGCACGCCTCCGGAGGGAAAATCCCGCTGTGCGCCGGGTGCAAAATAGGAATGATACATCGTCGGTGACAATGTCAATTGCGCTGGGTGCAAGATAGGGCCCTCAGTGTTTCCACCTGAGGGATTGTGCGTTAATTGTTGCAATTAGTTAGAATTGTGATGACTTGAGTTAAGGATATTGAGTGGCAATGCTTTCTAAATGAGCACATGGTACAGCAAGATATGAAAACGTTTGTATGTAGAGTTTTTCACAAAATAAGTTGAATCAATCTGAATCATGTGTGAAAACAAAAAATAATGTTTATCTTAAAAAAAAAATAGGAATGATGGTTTGGGATGTTTATTTAACAGGTCCAATTATAGTGTGAAAGCCTGACCTTGCCCACACTCACTGAGGGTGCCACACCCCTGTATATGCATCATTTTCTTTTCTCACATTCCTTCTTTTCTTCCGTTATGTTTTTTTTTCTTTCTTTCTTTCTTCCTTTCTTCCCTTATGTCTTTTTTCCTCTCTCTTTCTCTCCTACTCTCCCCCCATTTCTCTTCTTTACTGCATACAAATGATTGTGATAGTGCTAATTTGGGAGGTCCCCTACCGCTGGCTGTAGGGTGGTGTTTTATTTTGCCAGTGACACCTTTACTGGCCCGCATCCTGCAACTCAGATGTCTTTAATTGACTGTCTGCTGGTGATTAATGGTCAGGCGTTAAACATGCACACCTCGGATGGGCCTGCCCAGATGTGGAAGGCAATTTTCTCTGGAGAAGCACTTATCTCTCACACCAAGCCCTGCGTCTGGGACTCATGGAGAGGGGAGGAGAGGGAAGAGGGACGGAGGGAGAAGAATACAAAGTTGGAGGATGAGAAAAAGGGGGAGGGAATGCAAGGAAATGATAGACAGAGAAAAAACAAATATGAGAAAGAAAAAGGAAGAAAATAGAGGGCAACAGTGAAAATTAAGATAAAAGAGGTATGGAGAAGGATGGAGGAAGAAGGATATTTGGAAGAAAGAAAGGGAAGAGGAAAATAGGAATCGAACACCATAGCAATGAATGGAAAGGGAATGAGAGACGATATGAAAGAGAGAGAGAAAGAGAGAGGGGGTGAATGCATCTGCCTCAGCCCCTGGGTCTCCACACTTGACCCTGCTGGTGTTTCAGTGGCACTGTGGATATTTAAAGACATCTCAGCCTCCAAAGAGCTCTTCGCACTCTGGGCTCCATGTATAATGAGGGAGTGCGTTATGGGGCTTGTTACCTCACGCTCCTGCTCTTCCTGTTAAAGTGGGCTTTTAAAAAGGGATATTTATGGAACAAGACTGTAAATGACACCTAATTAACTATCCATATATCAAAATTAATGTTTGTGTTGATTATTGTCAATAAAAAAAAAACATCTATTTAATGTTACTGAAATGTATCACAGTTTTCTTACAAATTCTTTAAACAGTCTTGGGTTCTTGCCTGACAAAACACAGCACTGCTCCAGGATCAGGGCATCAGAACACAGTGACCATGTTGGGAGCGCAGTGTGTGGGACAACCTCGTGCCCTGCATGAGAGCGAGCCAGCCGGGCCGATTGCGCCAATCCATCACCCGCCCCCCGCGCCCTGCATGCTCAGATGGATTAGGGGACGTCCACTTTACATCGTTACCGTCCACGCTCATTACCCCCCTGCCCACCTCTGCTCGCCGAGATGCCAGCCAATGAGTCACACACTGACCACGGTACACACACACTTTCAGACCAGCTGGGACCTGGAGAAGGGAAGGGAGGGGGGGCGATGAACCTGTGGACAGTGGTCATATAAGTCAGATGGAACTCAGGGTGTTAGCGACTGGATCGGGATAGAAATATGAGGAGTCGTTAATAATAATAATAATACATCACATTTATTTGATAGAACGCTAATTAATATGATTTTGTATACTCAACAGAATTTTTCCTATTTTTCCCTATTCAGTTTTTCTTCTTCTTTACTATGTTCTTTTCTACAAGGTTTCTACATTTGGTCAGTGTTTGTCTTTGGGATACTGGGGAACATTTCCTCATTGAAGAGTTGATTAACTTTTATTTAGTTTAGTAATTAGCAGCAAGAGCACAGCCCACAGAAATCACAAGAAAAACACTCCTTCCACTTCACATTCCCCTTCATTTCATCGCTGCACTCGACCTCTAGCTCCACAGCACCATGCTGGACCGCCGGCACCCCGGCGGCCTGTGAGCACTGCCCCCCTGCCCCGCAGTCACCGAGGGCACGCCACACACAGAGCACAGGGGCCTCCATGGACTCCATATATCATCGTATCATGCAGGCGGGAGCAGGGAGGGAGCCTCAGCAGTGCTGCGGTCATCACCAGGGCAGACCTGAGGGGTCTCGGATGCTTCAGAACCCCCCCCCCCCCCCCCGTTGTCCCCTTATGCTGCCCCTGTACGTCCCTAAGAGCAGCTCCACTGACTGCCGGGGCATGCCACCGGTCTATGAGCTGTGCCAGGCAATGACAGTGGGGGGAGCAGAGGGCACAGAGGCACCCAAGGGGCCCAGCACATGCCGATGCTATGCTAATTAGCCTCGGCGCTGACCATCCAATTATGCACAGTTCAGTCAAGGCTTGGTGGGTCAAAGGGCAGTATTTTGCCTATGCCCACTGTTGTTTTTTTCTCATTTTCTTCATTTGCATGTTATTCTGTCTCTTTCCCTCTCTATCTCTTTTGTTCTGTATCTCCCCCATAAAATGCAACATGAATGACTCCTTCAAAAAGTAGTGCAAAAGGTTCAGGCTGCCTGTTAAAATGGGGGGAAATACACTATTTTTTTCATTAGCATTCATTCAGCCGGGAGACACTTTAATCTAAAACTTCACTTAAGATACAAACATACAGGACAGTGCAGAGTTGCCAACTTTCAAGGCTGACCTGGCGTGAGAATTGGTAAGAGTGTCCATATTTGACCAAAACAGGTGTGTTTTTTGGCGTGAGATGCATTTAAGTCAATATTTTTTTCAGGACATAAAAGTGAGTGTCTCATGCCAAAAGTGTAAGAGTTAGCAACCCTGACCGTGATGAAGCAAAACCACAGAGCACTGGTTATTTTAAGGAAATAACAATTGTTTATTTATTTTTTTATTTTACATGGTGGCTCACCCTTGCTTTGCATGAAGTGAATATGGTTATATACCCAGGCCACTCCTGTGCATAATAAGCATAGACTATGAATTATTGTGCCAGTCCAATTAGCCATAATGGTTTAAGAACCAGACTTGTGACCAGAAGGTTCCAATCCCAGGTGGGGCTCTTGTGTGTATCCAAGGTGCAAAAGCCTTAACTGCCGCAGTTAATATCCAGCTTGTTAATGAACAGGATCCATATGTCAACACATTCCAGAGAGTGCAAGTACCACACACATTAAAAGACTGAAATATTCATGTTTAATGATACTCCACCCAATGTAATAACAATAAAAAATGTCCCCTCTCCACAACCGAGCCATAAAAATATTTATATACTTCTTTATAGAAAAGCTAAGAAAGCAAAATCACTAGTGCTTATAACAGGAAGTGTTGGCACCAGTGTTGGCAGCAGTAACACTTTATTGAAAGCGCTAGTGGACCAGCATGAAAAGAAAGTGGCAGCTTTGTTAAAAGGACAACAACAACAACAACAACAAAAGCTACAAAGAAATGGAAGAAAATGTACTGAAGTGAAGAAGACGTTTCATTTCAGTATGGAAACAGTGCTTGGTACGCAGACTTAAATTCACTGCACTTGCCATCAGCATCCATCTCCACATTCATGAGTTTCACTGATTTTAATGAGTTTTTTAAGCTGACTGTTTGGTTAGCATTGAGAGGAACCACCAGCTGTGATATTGCAGTCTTGTTGCCACCAGACACGATGTTTCTGCCCACCTCTACCAGTGTGGGGCTGCTGAGCGTGAGGCAAATGTTGCAACAATGAGAGCAATACTATTGCAATGGCATATTTAATGGCACTGGTGACAGTGGAAATGAGGAGCATTTGTGTGATAATGGTACTAACTAAAATAGATCCCTTTAGAGTGATGCCAGCCAAAACAATAATTTCAGTTTGGGGAAGAAAGGCAGATGACAGAATACACAGCAACTTTTAACCCGTTTAACCAAAAGAAGCTCCATTTGATCCAGGTTATTCTTTGAGTATACGGTTGCAGCATAGAAGGGAAACCTCTACTAATTCACTCGTCAGTTCAGTTGTTTTCTAGTGAAAATATGAACTCCATATTCTGAGTGTTTACAAGTTTGTACAAGTGTTTACAAGTTCATTTTTTCTATCAACTAAGGTAAGTCTTAACTTTTGAAACTGCTCTGACTGAATCTCAGTGGTCAATCAAATCAAGGCATCATTCTTATTCCCCCTTGAAGTCAACCAAAGATACAGCAAACGATTATGAATTCAAACAGCACTAGATTGCAGATTCAACAAATCTGACTGAATGGCTATCACTGAAGGCCTTGTGCTTCCACACATGTGTAATTCTGTAATAATGTGGGCCACAGAGGACTCATGGTGATCTCCAAGGCCCAGACAGATAGAGCACAGGTCAGACTCTCACATATAAACACTTATGCACATACCACAAACACAACACAACTCTCTCTCTCCCACAACATCTCTCCCTTTTTCTCTCTGTCAGGCACACACAGAGAGACACACATACATATTTGTTCTCTTTGTCACTGTCTCTACCTCTGTCTCTGATATCAGCTTTCAACATCTGGGTGAAGCATCTCACAGAGGATCTTTCTTCCCACAACGAAAGTGCCCTGGGGCAAATCTGACCACATCTGGGCAGAATGGCATCCAATACCCACAAACACACACAAGTTTAGAAGTTTAGTAGATTTCTCAGACTATTTTGGCTTTGAATGTCAAGAGCGCTCATGTTGTTTTCTGGTCCATATACTGAGACATACAGTTGTTGGAAACCCAGGGAAACTGTACTGCTGGTACAAGCCTTAAACAAGGATGAATATTGTGGTGAATGTGCTGAGAACCGTTTACAGCAACAGAAAGGGATTTGGATCTAATCTTAGCAAGCTAACTTCCTAAAAGGCGCAGAAAAAAATTGCAAACACCACCAACACTCCAGTTGGCACTGAAAAGCTTGCTAAAATGCAGCTTGTGTCTTTTGGCAGTATAGGTGGCAATGCCATGCTGTGAAAACTTTTCTTAAATGTTCAAGGGGTGTTCCAGCCTGTGACACTGAACTACATAGTGTATATCCTGGATGGCCAGTGGGAACGATAGCTTTGTTTATCTATCTTCCACATGACCACATACTATCAAAACTGAATTGAATGAAGTGAAAAAAGATGATACTAAAAAAACTTGCTCATGAAATACTTCAAAAAGTGTTGCATAGTGTTGCTTAAATCTATAAAGTAGCTCATATAATTGACAATATAATGAACAAACAGTTTGATAAAGTGAGGGATTGCTTTGGTTTTACAGTGCATAAAGGCTTAAATCCCAACACACCTTTCTTCGTGATAAAGGCAGCCTGAATATTTTGAACACCACAAAATGAATATGTGAGTATGTGGCCCCTCGTGAGGAAAAAGGGTTCCTCCATTCTCTCTCCCTATTTGCCCAAGAACAAGGCATGTGCTGTTAACACAACATTTACTCAAACACCTGAACCATCGCTCACTTCCGTATCTTTGGATTTCAACCTCAAGCAGCACGTCAAGAAAAGAAAAAAAAAAAAAAAAAACGAAGGAAACAAAGCTCTCCATTTTAAAATGATGAGTACCTCCTAATAAGTTCCCCCTGTATCCAGCCACACCTCCACCCCCTACCTTCCTGCCTGCCTGTGAACAAAGGTCCCTGGTGACTGTGCCCTGTGAGCTGTTGTGCATAACATCCGCCTGAGTCACCAGGGAGTCCCTGGCATTGGCCTTTTGGCGATGTGGAGCATCCCTTTAGAGGTTGGTGCATAGCTCGCGGATATGGAGCGAAGTATTCTGGAAGGAGTTTACCTCGAAATGATAGCACGCAAGTGACACATACAGTTATGAGAAAGAGAGAGGGAAAGGGGGAGGAAGAGAGAGAAGCGGAGGGGGAAGTCCATAGGGATGGCTTATTGATTTGTAAAATGCATTCTAAAGAGTCATGTGTTGAGTTTTCTGGCGAGAGCTGCGGAGGGAATCTTTAGTTGAGACTGGGGAACTGGGGGGTTGGAACTTCCACAGACATCATCAAAACCCTGTCATTCCCCACCACACAGGACAAATGAGAGAGAAAGAGAAAGATAGGAAGAGAGGGAGGAGAGAAAGACAGGACGAGTTGTGGACTGAGTTAAGAGGACCTGGGGAAGGCACGTGGTCGGTTTTCCGGAGGAGGCCACCCGTCACATCCGCTGTGCGCCTGGGCACTCCTCAGGCCATCGCCGTTAATGGGAGATGAGGATGCTGAGCAAAAGAAAAAGAGAGGAAAAAATAATAAGAGGAAGAGAAAAAAAACACATGCTTAGCCCCAATTTACATGCAAAAAACATGAGTGCCAATGGGGCGTTCTGATTACAAAACAGGAACGCAGGGGAGAGAGGGGGGTTTTGGAGGGAGGCGGGGTGAAGGGGAGGGCGTAAGACTGTCATCAAAATGCGTAATAATATCGAGAGGAAAACAGGGGGGAAATAATAAAAGATTGTAGCCCATAGGTATGACGCTAATTAACTAAAGTTTGTGTGTGTGTGTGCAATGGAATCCGGGTTAATAAGGAGAATGCTTAGATTGAATATTCCCTGAAGATTGTCTTCAAAGCCAAGAACAGGGAATGCGGAGCGGGTGGTGGGGGGAGTTATTAAAACGCATCAGAAATAATAATAACATGAACGCTACATGGGGCCACGCGTGACACTGCTGGCGGTTTTCTGGCGCCTTCCATTCGCAAGTGCTTGTACCACTTGAAAAAAAGGAAAACACTCTATGTTTGGAACAGAGCAGTGTCGGGCAAAGCGATGGCTTTAATGGCTAAATTAGATGAACCTGGTTTAAAAAAAAATAAACTCTTTTATTTATGCTGTGATGATGTCACTGATATGCAACCACCACTGAGATGGATAATACCAAAGATAACACATAAAACAGAAACAGAAGGATCCAAGATGGTCTCTCAGAAAGGGGCAGAGAGAGAGAGAGAGAGAGAGAGAGAGAGAGAGAGAGAGAGAGAGAGAGAGAGGTGATAGAAAATTAAATCACTTGTATTTTTAGGGGGTAATAAAGCTTATTTTTCACCGGTTCTTTTTATTATTTCAATCTAATTACACACCATGCACACTCGCTATTTCTGTGCTACTGGCTCCAGGCATCATATGGCAAATAAACGGCACTCACTGACAGATCGCTAATGAGCTGTTTGGTGGAGTTAGGGGGAATATTATATTACCGGTTTTCTCCATTCACAGTTTTTCTGCCTGTGTGTGTATCCCTCTGTTTGTTCTTCTGTGTGTGTGTGTGTGTGTGTGTGTGTTTATGTGTGTGTGTGTGTGTGTGCATATGTGTGTGTGTCTGTTCCTATTGTATGTCTCACTCATGAGGTTACTTCCGATAAACACAAAAACACACACACATGCATGAAAATATATTTGCACACCCATTCAAACGCAGGAACAAAGATACTGTACATAGATACATGCACACAAACTGTACTAACATACCACAAATGGCTACCAAGACATGAATACAAACACTCCAACGCTCACATTCACACACGTGTGCACAGAAGTACAGGCACAAGGACCGACACAAGCACCCACCCAAACTTTGTCACAGGCACACACACAGGGGCGGCCCTAGCACATTTGGCGCTCTTGGCGAGCTTCACTCCTGGCGCCCCAAACGCTATTTGGCCTTGTAAGACTGCAATTATTTCACATAAGCACAACAACGATCGCAGCAGACTGTGTTACCGTCACACACCTGTATAAACTCAGTCCCAACACAGAACAACGACATGCAATAAGAACAGTAAGGAACAGGAACATCGTTAGTGGATCAAACATAGAAAAGTATGCGCCTGCATCTCGCAAAGTTGCAATATCATTACTTTCACCTGTCTTTACAACGGTAAGGAGAGCAAATTGTTGAGTTCTGTGATCCGGCCCGTCTAGTCATGCATGCCGCTTGTTCCGGCAACACCAATGAAGAACATACCCCTCCGTTTTCGATTTTTGGCTCATTTTACCCTACGTTTAGATTTATTTTTTAATGCCAAAATATTGGTTGGAGATATAGAAGGGGAGCCACTGCACACACACACACACCAACGTTAACTTTCTCACAAACACACACACACATACAACAGCAAGCAGGATGGGACATCTCCTCCATTTACCCCCCACATCGGTGCCAGACCCGAGAGACCAGTCTTTACTAATTAAATGTCTTAACACCCACTCCTACTGTCTCAGAGAGAGAGAGAGAGAGAGAGAGAGAGAGAGAGAGAGAGAGAGAGAGTGTGTATCTGTTTGTTGAAGGGTGGGGGGTGCGGGAAGCCCACCATGCATCTGATGAGGTGATTTGCAAGTGACGGGCGCTTGTGAGTCTCGCGAACGGCAAGCACCTAGCGCCGTGATGGCTAGCGACAGGCTGATTCATCTCCGCGGTAATTATACCCCTGCACCTTATCCTTTCCATCTATCAAAGGCTCCAACACACATAAATTGACTCTCAAGGAGTGGACCATGACTGATTCTCCCCCCTTGTTTTTTTTTTTATACGAACATTTCAAGGACATTATGACAGGCCTTTTCACTGATAGCATTTTTAGCATACTTTGCGACAAGCACGTGTGTGATAAATGACTGCGCTCATCACAGGTGGAGAGGCTGTCACTTGCGTTAATTGAAGAATAATTACACAGTTGTATTACAAACGCCTCTGTACCGCTGGCGTTTGTTTCACATTTTCCTCACCCTGGAAGCAACCATGCTACATGGAGCCATTCGTTGACTGTGAAAGGGCCATGGAGCGCTTCAGAGAACCTTCTGTTACGTTTCCTCACGTTTTTTCCTCTTCCACTCGTGTCCCTTTTGGGTCAGCTCCCATAGCGATATTATCTGGTGAAGGAAGTGCCTTAGAAGAGGCAGCACCTCCTGTCTGCCCAGGCCCTGCCTTCAGTGGGCTCCTGACGTGCTGTCTGCCCCCCCGACACCTCCGTCCCCTTTGAGAATGTTGGGGACGCTGAGGGGCAGTCTTCTTTATTCGTGGAGCCCCCGCTGCATCTGATGACCTACCCCCTTTCCGCACACCCCCCAAAACCACCACTATCTCTGCCTCGCTCTTTTGCCCCTGCCAACCTCCAGCGCCATCTCTCCATTGCACCCCCACCACTTCCTACACCCTCCTGGCTTTACCCCAGCTCTTGTTCACAACCAACCATAACGGCTGGGAGACATGTTTTACCTCGCAGCACAAGTGACGATCCCGATTGTGTTGTGCTATCTTTCAACTTCTCCATGCCCTCTCTCTCTCTGTGTCTCATCTCTTCTTTTTTTCCTCCCACTCCTCTTTCTCCCACTGTCTGCTCACATTTCATTAAAGCGATGGGAGATGGCACTCGGAGCCATTGCTGGGGATCCACTTCTATTAGGGTGCCTATTATCATTCCAAATCAGTCGCATTTTAGCGTTTAAGTGTCGAAAGTTCACGCTGAATTTTCCAGTGCCGCGCCTGGAGGTATAGAAAGCACATCAGGCGGCCCAAGATGTACACACACATACACACAGGAAAGGAGAAAAAAAGAAAACTCCCCACAATCCCTGTTTTATCCAGAGCCGCTGTTAAAAATGCCCCTCACTCCATTCGTTCTTTTTTTCTGCTTTCTTCCCTCCATCAAACGCTTTGACTACTTGCAAAATTACAGCGGATTTCACAGGGCCAGGAATGGGTGGAGGCAAGTATATGTGTGTGTGTGTGTGTGTGTGTGTGTGTGTGTGTGTGTGTGTGCGTGTTGAGGGGAGGGGGGGGGGGGGGGTGATGAAATGCTTGCTGAAAGTGCCTGGCACTAGCGATGAATGTTTGCCGCACTAAGTCGTTGGCGCGTCGTGCAACCAATATTAAGCTAATAGTCAGTCACTTTTGTGTTTTGGGGCCACTTGGAGCAACTCTGATGTTCCCGTTTACCATTCTTTCAAGCCCTCTTTTCCATATCTGACACACACACACACACACACACACACACACATCATCCCAAGCCGCGGGCCACCCCAGGCTGTCCATCCCTAATGAAAGAGAAACTAACGGTTAGACAGCCAGCATCACACACTACGCTTTGCCCTACATAGTGTTTCCTCTCCCACCAAACACTTCACAGGCTGTCACTGATATTATCTAAAGTGACTGTGTTTTTGAAAAAGAGAATATCATGGAGCGATACAATAACTTTTGTGACAATTTCCCTTTATGGTTGAAAATACCCTGCGGAAATTCCTCTTTCACACACACAACCAGAGACACACACATTCCATATGCACATACAGTCTTAAGAAAAGTAATGGTACCCACATACCCTCTCTAATTCTGTAAAAAAGAAAAAGAAAGGCTATATATTGATTGGATACAATTACCAAGCACAGTAGGAATGTTTTCTATAATTACAGAAGATGACAAAATACAACACATGGACACAGGCCTATGTGATCACATCAGTGTATTTAACAACAGGCGCTCAGATTCTCCTCATGCAAGAATGCATTAGCCTCTGCACAGCAGGGTAGAGAAACACCATCAATATTCATGACCCTGTTCTTCTTTAGGCTGCACACTTCCATATGGTTGGCTGTGAAAAGTGATTATTTTTTAAACATATCTATCCAATCTATGCAGCCATCAGACATCATCCTTTTTTGTCTTGTTTTAGCTTTCTCAGCTGTTCCGATTTCATTTCCGTTGAATACATTAGCTCAAAATGCAAGGCTCAAACTTGGGTTTGATGAATCGAAGAAAATTGTTGCGTGCACCAGCACCTTAAGAACTATCTATTCCAATGAACACACAGACACAGAGAGTAATTTCTCTCTATCTCCTCCTCTCTTTCACACACTCACTCACAAACACACACGCACACACACACACACACACACACACACACACAGAGGCATCTCTCTTTCACACACATATATAATTGAGATTTTTCACACAAGGACACCAAGAGCCTGCAGCAAGGGTTTAATTGCACCAGCTATCATTACGCGGAAAATCAACAATTTTAAAAATACACCGAACACCTTTCATCTTCTCTCGCGCTCTAATCGCACCAGTAAGAGCCGTCTGGAAAGGGAGCTTGATGTAGTCAAACTAGCTAAACAGCGCCAGCGGCGCTCTAGCAATAAGCAAGCCGACGCTCATGCAGACACTTCGTTACACGGCTAGCCTGACGCAACGACTGCCCCTCATGCCGTGTTTGTGCTCGGAGCGGCCAATCCAATGTGACCTGGGCGCCGCGTAGCAAACAGCTTTAGCCCGCTGGTGAACGTTCAGCAGTTAGAAAGTGGCACGCGCGCGTAAAGGAGAGATTGGATAACTGTTAGAAGAGAGGAGGGGAACAGAGTCGCTCTGTGCATCATGCTGAGCACTTAGCACACGTGTTTGTTTTTGTGTTTGTCTCTAATTTGATGTGGTGTTTGCCTTTCCTGCCCCTCCCCCCTGTTTTAACTCCTATATTGCTAGTTGTTTGCGTGTAGTACACACGCAGAGAGAGAGAGGGAGAAGGGAAAATTAGAATGAGGGACGTCCTCTTCTCGTTTTTTCTCCTCTTCACTGAAGCGCTGCCGTTGGTTCCCCTCAGGGAAACAGCGTAATGAGGATCTGTGTGCCTACATTCTGTCTCATTTCAATTGGAAATGACGCGCTCGCACACACAAGCACACACAGAGAGACGCACACTCAAACCCTTACACTTTGGGGCAGTGATGGCGGGATTATCGCTCCTCGTTTCTGGCGTGACAGTCCATCATGTCCGCGCAAAACTCCTTCTAGGTCCCCACAGCTGTCTGGTTATAGGCACAGCCTCATGTAAACCTGCCTCCCGCTTCTACACAGTGTGTCCTTCGCGGGCGTCTAGCGGCTTATTAGCATATTGGGGCTTTGCTGTCTGTTTGACAGCCAACCTTTCAGAATCTGAGTTATTTCAACACCACCCCACTCTCACTTTCCCCCTATTTGAACACCATTACATACAGTCTAGCTCAAACTGTAGATTAACTGAAATGATAACCCTCTAGATTGTTAATAAATTCTTCATGACATTCTAAGGCAACAGTTGGTTGAGGTCAAATCAATGCAACTATAGAAAACATGTACTCAGACATCAATGTATTTAAATATGTGTGGAGTAGCTGTGCTCGAACTGAATGAACTGGGTTATATCTTGCAGCCTAATGCAAAAGCTTTTTTCCCCTCCTGCTCCAGTACCCACATGCTGCTATTTTTAAAAATGGTTTCCACAGTCATGTAAAATGGATGGCACTCGTTAACGCAAATTAAAACGGGAGATTAAGATGAAACCAGCTAAAGAGCCATTTATTTTTCCCCTCTCTTTTTTATTATTTTTTTTCCCCTGTCGTTTACTTTTTTCTTCTGCAATTAGCAGCTGTAACACAGGCAAACATCAGGTCATTGCAGCCAAGGTTAAAGGTCATATCACATGTTCCATGACCCAGACCACCGAGCTGCCAATTAGAGGCTGTTTCCCGTCTGTCTATAAGCTGTAATATTGACAAAAGCATAACGCTAGTGTCAAATGCTCATGGGTGATCTTCAGCTGGGTTCCCCCCCCCCCCCCCCCCCCCATTTTTTTCCTCCTATCTGATGCGGGTCCCCCATGCGTATTGAAGAGATAAACATATTCTCTTCAAACAATCTCAATGACAGCCAAATAGCCTGCTTGTCGCTTGTAAAAAAAAAAAAAAAAAAAATCTAATGATGTGTGTCGAGGGAGCGCCCTGCCTCCTTGTAGCAGACGACTCCCCTGTGTACACAAGGACCAGAGGAAGAGCAGAGGAAAATAATAATAATAACAATCCCTAAAATATTCCTTCACTCAAAGGGGGTGGGGGTTGGGGGGGACGGGGGGCAGCAGGCAGTGTGCAAGCATCCTAGCATCCCCTTGCTGACTCTCACTTTTTTCATCTCTCGCTCTCCCTCGCTCCTTTATCTTCTCTCTTTCTGTTCTCGTCTCTTGCTCCTTCCCAGTGCGTACCTATATGCAAAGTCAACATCCATTACGATAATCATGAAAGCTTGTGCACGTTTCTGATAGTTTCCTAGCTGCGACAGAGAGTGGGGCTGTTTTAATCAGCGACAATTGGACATGATTGGAACATGTGCTACGGAGAAAGAGGCCTTGCTCTCGGCTCTGCATCACCCTGACAACTCTTTCTGCCTCATTTCGAGCTCTCCCACTTTATTTTCATTCACTTGGATTTTTTTTGGGTGGAACTTGTGCCTATTCTCGTGTTTCTTTTTTGGTAATTAAAACTGAAACTACTGCAAGGCAGCTGTTCAAGGCTCAGTGGCTCTAATACACCCCCCCCCCCCCCAACCATGTCAGAAAAGAGGGTGAACGAAGAGGAGTAAAAAAAAAAGGATGTGTGCTCATGTGTTCGCTAATGTGATGCTGTGTTAAACATTGCGCTGGTTTGCCACCATCAGCAGTGGGCCCAGTCAGCCATCTCCGAGCAATTAACAGTGAGAGAAAAATGAGGCGCGACTACAGTACACACCACAGCTGTTTGTGGTTTCTGTTTTTCTTAGTCGACAGGATCACACTTCTTCTTCTTATCACAGACATTTCAATTATTATTTTAGAAACACAGTATTTAGTGTTCATCTATCACCCACAAAAACTCTGGATTATTAAATTCCACACTTGTGATTCTGGAATTGATAATTCAATTATGCTAATGTTTTATGTCTCCAAATCTCAAATGCACTTAAATATTGATGTGATCTAGAGGCGCTTTTCTGATGGTGAGAAATGTGCCTCCTTTCTTTGTCCTCACCTGCAAAGTGTGCATGAGGAATCTTGCTAAAGTGAAGCGGCTTTCCTTTCTGGCCTTGCATGTCCATCAAGATGCCATCTTTATGCAGTTATGTCCTAATTGGACAAAGGGTTGGTGGAGCCAGCAGAGGCTCGGAAGAGTGCGGGTGTCTTAATGTGGAGACAGAGAGAACGCTAACGGGTCTGATTATCTCCGTTTATCTCTAATTAATTACCTTTACCTAATTAGACGCCCCGTTTCAGCAAGACATGGAGTCAAGTAGACCAGATTATTAGAGTGCTCACTGGGCCTTTTTTTAACAAAGTGGTGCTGAAATTAATGTAACATGCGAGCGAGAAGCCGATGCTTTAATTGCACAGGTGTTGCCTTATGGCATCGCTTCATCATCCCCAGCATTATTAGAGGACTTTCTCTCTCTCTCCCTCTCTCTCTCTTCTGCTCCTTTTCTTTTTCTTTTTTTAAAGAGGGAGGAAGGGGGGGGGGGGTTGAATGCAAGAGGACTACACTGCAAAACTCACCTTGGCAACAGCTCATTAGTTAGCCTTGTTACTGTATTATTTATTACGTTTGGCCTCCCTCCCTCTCGTCCTCCTGCTCTCTCCCTGCTTCCATCTCTCCTTCCCCATTATCCAGATTGATTCATGGACCTCTCTTTCTTTTCCTCCCTCTTCCCCTCGTTTTCCTCGTTCTCGACGGTGTTCTGTCGTGTGCCATGTGGCTGGTTAGCGGGGCTTTGTTGTGGAACGAGGAACAACAATCCCACTTAGCGGTGTGGAGTGCTAAGTAGTTGTTTTCCCTGGAATCCGCTCACACCGGCAACACTCTCCCTCATTGTGGAGCCATGAGTGGAGTGAGATGATGAGCTCCGGGCCAAGTGAGTCAGTCTATGGCTGGTGACCTCCAACAAACCCCACCACACACACACACACAGACACACACACCAACACACACACACACAAACACACACTCAGTCTGTGCCAGGAATGGAACTGTGGTGTGGATGACAACAGGCACTCTAGAGGGGGAAAAAAGTGCAACGTGTAAAGTCTCATCACCGAGAACTGTGACAGGTGCAGAGATATCGCACCCTCATCTCATCCCCCTTCCTTTAAGCATGCATGTTATTACAATGGGGGTGGAGAAAAATGCAAGAATATATAAAACCCAAGGGTTGGGTGAGACTGATGGAGGAGGGGAAGGACAGAGTGTGGCGGGGCAGGCGGGGTTCCATGCAAAATGCATCACAGCCCTAACATATGGATAAACGATCCTGGCACACAAAGACATGCAAAGACACCTGCCTTGGCCCCTGTCCGACATCAAAAGAGCTGCTTGTATAAGAGGCTCAATTCCCTCATTGGAAGATGAATATTTAAACATAAGGATTAACAATTGACATGGCCCCAACTGCTCCTGTCCACTAGATCTTAGCTCTGCAATTTAGCCCAGCCCTGGTAATACACTGCATTAAGGGATAACATCTCTATTAGCCAAGGCAATGGACTCTCAACCTTTAACAATTACCCTCATAAGGTAATCAAAGTGTTTGCCAACGTGGAGGAATTTCACTGTCTCACTTTAAATGTTGAATTAAAGACATTTTTTAACTCAGGGAGATATCACTACGTTTGTCTCTCGACAGCACATATCACTACTATGCCACTCAGAGTAAGATGAAAAGCATCCACTCACATCCTGGGGGAGCCCTCGTTAAGCAGGTTCCCTCTCCATTCAGTCTTTTAATTGGCACTAAATAAGCACTAATTGAGCACTGATGTAGTTCTGATGATGTTTTGCCCTCATGGTTGAGGCCCTGTGTTAGCTTCTAAACATTGGCCCTTATGTGGAGACAATGAAGAGGAAATATGTTATTTACTCTTGCATGCATAAGCAAATTATAGATAGTTAGTACCTCTCACCAGATAATTAGTATATTTCATCTCCTTTGCTGTTATCAGAAAGATTACGTTTTCTCATAAGGTCCTACATAAATGTTATATTACTGGGGGGGAGGTGGGAGGTCATTTAAATACCAACATTCAAAAAAGACAATGCCGACCCAGATTTTCATTGGAACATGCACTTCAAGTATTTAATTTTTCATTCACTAACACAATGACACAAACTCAACATTAATCTCTGCATCATCAATTAGGTTTTTTTTTTCACACAGACCGAAAAAAAAATCACATACAATGGTCTAACCTCAAGGGCAAATCAAGCCATTGATGACTTGCTGGTTCTTACGAGGGTTGCCTTAAAGAACTTGGGCCATCCATACAGGATGCTGAAAACAAACATACTGTCTGACTGATGACATGTGTGAGGAGGAAGAGGAGGAGGAGGAGGAGGAGAGAGGAGGAGGGGAATCCCCTCTGAGGGCATGAGTGATGCAACCGTTCGTCTCTGTTAAGGCGTGTCATCCTTTTGTTTGGCTCCCTGTAAATGCTATTATCACAATGTGCGTTAATTTACCAGTGCATGCTGAGACCTGAGGCTCCCTCAGGAACGATGAACTCACTGAGCAATTGATGCAGTCTGACCTTTGTCTTCATGGGTGCTAGTTACCAGACGTGCGATTACGCATGCAGCTGTTCCCTTCACAACCCCCTTGTTACCTTATCGACCATACACACTGTGTTATGTCTTACGAAAGTGAAAGTAGTAAGACATTAAAAGATTTCTGCATGATTATTCAAATAATGAAAAATGCCACTAATTGTCAAACAGAATTGCACAAAAATAAAAAAAATCGTTTACCTTTAAAAGACAAAGAAGTAAGCATTGCAGGGTTCAACGACCTATTAAGCTAATAACATTTTTAGAAATTGTTAAACATTGTAAAATTCTCCTTGCACATTTTGTCAAGTGATGAAAAAAACTAACAGAGCTAGATAAGTGTCTCAGAGCATGGGCTGAATGGCAAGAAGTGGAGGGGAGGTAAGGGTACAGAGCTTGTATAGCGATATGAAAGACGTTAGCCTTTTGAAAAGCAGTATTGATTATAAATGTGACAGAGCGTTAAGCAGAGGTCTGATGTGACAGCTCAGGGTGAAGCCAGTCAGAAAAATGTCTCAGCTGAAAAAATATCACTGTGATGATCCAGGGGAACAGTTTCGTTCGGGTGGCTGGCAAAGCTATGTGTGAGTGTGTGTGTGTGTGTGTGTGTTTGCGTGTGTGGGAGAGGAGGAGGGGGGTCGAGGAACAGCAAAGAGGTGGGGGACACACAAGTTAAAAATAAGATGCGGGATGACTAAGATGTATTGACCTGCGTCAGACACAAAGAAAGATGCCCTTGACCAGCGTCAATATTGTCTGAAGATGGTCTGCTTGAAAAAAAAGAAGAAAAGCTTTGTGTTTTTTTTTCACGCTCGTTTTCCTTTTTTCCCCCGTTTGATTGCCAGGGTTCCTCTTCGCTCATCAACCTCCGACTCCGGCACCAGCTGTTTCTCTCCTCTTTTTCTCCCTCCCTCTTTCTCTCGCTTTTTCTTCATCTCACTGTGGCAAACTGGGGATGACAGCTCGAGGAGGGAGCCCGGCGTCTCCGCTGCCCGTGGCTGATGCTGCCATGAACTGAAGGACAGTGGGCAAGGCCCGCAGGGAGAGAAGGGGGTGGGGGGTAGAAGAGAGAGAGGGCTGGACATGCACATGGTCTTTCTGGCCAGACCTCCACTTACCTCCTTTCCTCGGTGTGTGCACTCGCGACTCACTTTTGCCAGCCTGACAGTCCTGTGGCACCTCCTTGCCAATAAGTATGTGCAAGACAGCTGTAGCCAAGCATGGCCAAGGCTACTGACCTGGAAACACAGGCCCAACCTTGCAAATTAACTCACTAGCCCCCTTACAGTAGATACAAATCCCCCCCCCCCCCCCCAAAAAAAAAACACACGCATACACTACATTCTCACACACATTGTACAGATCTCATCAACTAGGGTAACACTGTATGATGTCTGTTCCTTTTTTCCTTGTGTTAATCGGCATGACCCCAGTAGGACATCGGGGGACTACTAACACTTGAGAGGTCAGTCTCTAATTAACACCTGATGTGTCAACCCTGTCCATCACAGAGACAAAGCCATCAGTTTCTGAAACTTACACAGAAGCACAGACATAGGCAGGCATAAACGTTAAAAATAAGTGTCTTTTAAAAGACATAAAAAATCATTGGACACCATGCACTTCAGATGCTCAACAGACATAATTCACATGGATGCCAATTCCCTTTTGTTATACATTGTTATTGCAGACCCTCCCTGCCAAAAGCTGTACGTCTTTACAAGACTGTAAATCATCACTTGCTCTGACAATTCCTTAACAAGGGACTATTTCTTATTTGTTCAACACTGCCACTTCAGAGCCCTGTCTGATTGGGAGACGTGGGTGTGCACGCCACACTCAATGACTCAGAAATGAGTGAAATTAACAAAAACGAGATGACACAACCTGTCATTGGCCATTAGATATCATTTGCCTTTATGTCCGTGTGGCGAATTCCCAGTGGCTTTTAATTTTCTTAAAAAAAATATACAGCAGGTATTTTTAGAACGTGATGAAAGCTCCAGTTTGTGTCATACACTGTATGACATGAAGGACATGTGACTGAGCAAATGGACCCCCCCCCCCACCCATTCCACACACACAGAGACAGACATTGTGTGAACCCCTGCTTTTTTAATAGACAGACAGAGAGAGGAAGTTGCCTTGAACTAGAGTGTCATCTCAGTGTCTCTTTTAAAGCGCGATTAAGGGGCCCATTGATGTGTGTCTGCAAGTGGGACTGCTCATTTCAAACGTTTAGTGATTAAAGTAATCCAAAGCTGTTTGCATCATGCTCTAAAGAAAAATGCAATCCATCCACTGATGACATTAAAAGCTTTGATTTGGAGATCGACTCTAGAGGGCTGGGATTTTTGGTTGCTGTTTGATTTTGATATTGTGTTTGATGAAAATGAATCAATCTCGTCAAGTGTGGCAATTATGATCCCGCTGTGAACAGATTATTGTCCTATTTAACATATCTAGGTACAGTACACAGATAGGCTCACATGCACAGCCCTGTGTCTTGCTGTGTATTTGTGCAAACACTAAAACAACACCTCAAAATTCTTCTCATCATTCTTTTTAATTAAATGAAACTTTTTAGATAGATGGGTGATATGAAGTCGGGGACAGTGGACCAACAGACAGGGGAGGCCTGTGCAGCATAAAGGTCATTGCGGAAAATGACAGCGGCAGCCTCCTAGGTTTCCCCTCTCCCCTTTGGTCACTCTCTGTCACAGACAGAGGAAATGTGTTGAGGGACATTTTGTCTCCCCTTTTACTTCTCCTTCTCTTTAACTCACTCTAAACTGTCTCACTCTGAACTGTCTCACTCTCTCTAAGCTCTCCCTCATCTCTGACCTTTCTTTCTTCCTCCATTCCTCGCTCTCATTTTTATTCCTCCTTCTCTCTCTCTCTTTTCTCTCTCTATCTCTCTTCTGTACTCCATCCTCTACCTCTCCCCTCTCTCACTCTCTTTCCCACAGCTCTGACACTCCCTCGCTCCACTGCTGTCCTCAGCAGCTCGGGTGGGGGCGGTGACTAATTGCCCCCGTAAATCACCATGCCGGCCACAGCGGCTCACGCGTTTATTTTTCCTGACAGTAATTTAGTGCTTGCTCTTTTACACACTTGTCATTGCATGTTTTTCCCGGCATTAGGGGCCTGTGGAAAAAGGACGGTAATTAACGGCCCGACGTGCGCGCGCCCGGCGCTCCTTCATCACACCTGTGATAATTGCGGCTCCATGTCTGTCAGTGTAACCTCTCATGCCTTCTCCCCGCCCAAGTTTCCTCTGCGCTATTTGTCAACCCTGGGAATTGCGGCAGATATGGGGGGGAGGAGAGAGCGAGAGAGAAGGGGAGGAGGAACATGGGGAGGGAATCAAGACAACGAAGGCATGTGGCAAACGCACTGTGCAGTGTTTGCTTGAGCGAACCCGATAGCACTTTTGCCCATTTGTCCAGCGGCTGTAGGGTCATTTATATCTGGCGCACCACGTGTCAAAATATTAGTCTGATGGAGCCTGTAAGGAAGATGGAGCATAGCGGGTAAACACACCTGTGAGTTTAGAGTCTCCTGATTTGATCTTTCTTTCTCCTTTTTGCTTGTTCTTTTTTTTTTGCCGTAGTCCCCAGGATGCTGAAAATGCTCCCTGTTATAAAGGACCAGTAGAAATTGGAGTAGTACAGATATGCACAGTATCACAGCCCTGAAAAGGAAAAAAACTATCTATGCCATGTGCACCTCATTTATACCTTAAAAGATACCCTACGCAAAAATATTAAACATCTATACTGTATACATGAAGGTATTTACTGTAACACCATTATTTAACACCCATATTTGTTCTATGTCTAGAGTGGTTTACACATGTTTTCTATTTTTATCTTGGTTCAAGACAATGATTCACAGCATGCTCTATTATCCTTTGCAGCTCCCCACCATAGTCATATCCATCACCACTAACCCACCCCCCAAGAGGTCAACTCATCAATAACTCTCTTGGTAGAGGGTGAAAAATCTAGTGCTGAGACTTCACAGTATATGCATTGCTGTTTTCCTGGCTTCAGGATGCTGTTCTGGACCAGGCTTTTGCTCCCGGGTCCTGTCTTTCAGTGTGACCTCCCTACACACCCCCTTTGCACACCCCACCCCCTCCCCCAGTCTTTGGAGTTTTATAATATCTTTATTCTCCTGTCACAGACAGGGGCTAATGGGATGTGTGGTCAAGATTTCAGGCTCCATCACAGGCGCACTGGACGAATTAGCATGGGCCCCATGCATCAGCTGCCACAGAGCTGTCAGGGGGGAACCGCCGCCGCTGCTGCTGTTGCTGTCTCTCCCCCCACCTCACTTACACCCTCTCTTTCACACACAGACACACACACACACACACACACACACACACACACACACACACACACACACACACACACACACACACACACACACACACACACACACACACACACACACACACACACACACTCCCACACACACACTCACACACACACACACTCACACACACACACACACACACATAGGAAAATATATATACACACACAAATACACACATACAAACACTTGCTCACACCTCACACACAGAGATGTGCAGGTAGGCCCTCAAATGTACACAATAGGAGATGCACACATAAATAAACAGACACACTCAACTCTAAAAAACACAAACACATACTGAAACACACACACAAGGACACAAAAGTACACATGCATACAGACTCAAAACACTGTCGTAATGGCCTTACACACCCAACCCCTCTCCATACACACACACATACTGTACATACACAGACACACACACAAACTAGTACAATTGAGCAATTGCAATAGCCATAATACCCACTCTCTCATACAAACATGCACAAAGGACAACATGCATACCTATGCATGCATTAATGTCAGTGCACATGCACACTTTCCTTTACACGTGCACACACACACACACACACACACACACACACACACACACACACACACACACACACACACACACACACACACTCACTGCCAAGAACTGTCACAACGGCCCCCACCACACCCTTCAATGTCAACCACCGAACAGCCAGCCACTAAATTAGAAGCCTTTGGAGCCCCCCTCCCTGTCTAAAAAGCGGAAGCTGCAATGTGAAAATGGAGCCGCTTGCCAAGTAAGAGAAAGCTGTCTGATTGTCCCACCCTCCTCTTCTCCCGTTACCTCCCTCTCCCCTCCCTTGCGAAATGTGCGTGGATATGTGTGTGTGTGTGTGTGTGCATGTATGTGTTGCTGTACCGTGTCAGGGAGGTTCCAGGGCAGGAATTAGTGTGTTTAAGTGCTATTACAGCTAATTAGGGAGCCATTTGGCCTCTTATTGCGAGATACAGGCCTTGGCTTTGATTGTTGTGTGTGTGTGTGTGTGTGTGTGTGTGTGTGTGTGTGTGTGTGTGTGTGTGTGTGTGTGTGTGTGTGTGTGTGTGTGTGTGTGTGTGTATGTCCTCGTCTTCACTCTGACCAGAGGGGGTGTGTTGGTCTCATTTATCGTTTGTGACCCCCACCACAGTTGCTCTGTGGGACAGACGGGTGGGAGGGGTAGGGTAGGGTTGGGGGTTGCAACAGCCCCCTTGAGAGAAGGAGACAGAGGAAAAAATAAGGAAGAAGAGCATTAAAAAGCTGGATAAATGGAGAGAAAGAGATGGAGAGAAGGAGAGAGAGAGAGATGGAGACAGAAGCCGCCCCTTTCCCCTCCTCACTGGATTAAAGCAGCAGTTGCTAAGAAGGTCAGGGGGAAAATGAAGCGCCTGGTGTTGGACTGCAGCTGGGGACCGTGCCCTGGGTCCTCCATCCCTCTCCCTCTTATTAGCAAATCAAAGCTGCCCCTCGAAAAAGACTCGCACTCCTCCTCACCTGATTTTTGTCCCTCTTTTTTTTCTGCCCCTCCTCCTCTTCCTTTTTTTTCCCAGGGCCCGCTAATCACATAGCTAGTCCGCCTTGACTGACAGTTTTCTGTATAATTGGCCCATGATCTGGCACGCTTCTAATAACCACGAAATCCCCTCTGTGGGTCCCGCGACCTGTCTCCATGTCCAACCCACCCCTCAGCCCTGCCCCCCTCCCCCTGACACCCCCCGACCATTACATGTATGTGTGCATAGACACATAGACCAGCAGCCACAGTAATGCTGTTACAACACATGAACACTCCTCTTCACACAGACACATACACACATACACACACACACACACACACACATACACACACAACCACATTTCCACACTGACCATAGCATAGCATTATAACTTGCACTGCCACCGTATACATCACACCCACAGACTCAAACATAAACATATACAGTGACAGGCCAATATCTGTATCATTGTGTGTACGTGAATGTGCACGTGAGGGACTTTCCTTGTGTGTCTTTCCATGTGTGTCTTTCTGTCAAACATGCTTATGTATATGCATGTGTGTGTGTATCTGCATGCTTATATGTAAGTGTGTGTGAGTGTGTATCTGTATGTTTGCCCACGTGCATGTCTGCGTGTGTGTGTGTGTGTGTTCCTTCAGTGTGTTCAGCGTGCAGCAGCAGGGATGGCACAGCCGCTAATCTGGGTGTTCAATAACAGCGTGAATATGCAATGAGCTGTGCCGCAGCTAAGGAGCTCAGACAGCAGCCTCTAATTACTGTTCATTTGCCAAAGTATCAAAGCCTAATTACTGCTCATTTTAATGCCCAGGAGGATAGGCAGAGGAGTCAAGGCAGGGCTCCCCCCCCCCTCCCTCAGAGAAAACTCTCCCCCCTCAGTCAGCCTTCATCTCTTTCCATTCCTCTCGTTCCCCTTTTCTCTCTCTCTAACTCGCTTTCTGTTTAAATAGGTTCAACACTGGTGCATGTGTGTTTGGCTCGATCCTGCAAGCAAACAAACAAAAAATATTCTACAAACAAACACATGCTGATCAATCTTAGAGACAGCAAAGAGAGAGAGGAGGGGGAAATGGAGAGAGAGAGAGAGAGAGAGAGAGAGAGAGAGAGAAAGAGAGAGAGAAGGAGAGGTGCAAACTATAATGCCGGGCTTATTGTTTCTCTTACTCCCTCCTCTTTGTCTTTTAATGTGTTTTGGGTAAATATCAAACAGGGGAGGCTGGTGGGGGGGGGGGGGGGGCTGCCATCAAATCTCTTTTTCTCCTGCCTTCATCAGATGAAAAGCATTTCTTCCTCTTCTTCTTCTCTCACCTAATCCTGACAGGAGCCACAGCAATCACTAGCTGCCACCCGTTTGACAGTTTCTGTCACCAATTAGCAGCTAAATCGACATCACCCAAAACAAGAAAACGAAGCAATTTATATGTCTATTATTTTGTGTGTGACTTGTGTATGTCTGGGTGATTTTTTCCCTCTTTTTCCCCTTCACCGTCTGTCTGCCTCCTGCCTCCCTTTTTCTCTCTCGTTCTCCCCGTCTGTCTCTTTTCCTGTACTCTCATCTCTGTTTCTCTCTTTCCCCACTCCCCCTGTCCTCCAGTTTCATTTTCTGACACCCCCCCTCCTCTCTCTCTTTCTGTCCCTATTGCTCGATCTGTTACCCTCTTTCTCTGCACATCTTCCATCTCCATTTCACTCCTTTCCTGGCTCCCCCCTCTCTCTTTCTCCATTTCACTCTTTCCCTGGCTCACCTCTCTCTCTCTCTTTCTCCAGTTCACTCTTTCCCTGGCTCCCTTCTCTCTCTCTCTTTCTCCATTTCACTCTTTCCCTGGCTCACCTCTCTCTCTCTCTTGCTCCAGTTCACTCTTTCCCTGGCTCACCTCTCTCTCTCTCTCTCTTTCTTTCACTCTTTCCCTGGCTCACCTCTCTCTCTCTCTTTCTCCAGCATTTCACTCTTTCCCTGGCTCACCTCTCTGTCTCTCTTTCTCCATTTCACTCTTTCCCTGGCTCCCTTCTCTCTCTCTCTTTCTCCATTTCACTCATTCCCTGGCTCACCTCTCTGTTTCACTCTTTCTCCGGCTCACCTCTCTCCTTCTCTCTCTTCTTTTCTGTCTGTCTCTCTGTCTTTCTCTCTCCAGGCCAGTGGTGGGTGGGGACTCCCGTCTGCCCTCTACCTCATCATGAAGTTTGTCAGATGAATTTTACACCCCCCTGCTCCGCTAAAAATGTACAAGACGTCGACAAGTGCTTTAATGAGGAGCACCAAGCTACTCACCAGATCCCCGCTTCCTCTTTCTCTTTCTATCTCCCTCTGCCTCTTGCCAGCCATCCAGCCATCTCTATCTCGCGCACGCTCTCCCTCTCTCTCTCTCTCTCTCTCTCTCTCTCTCTCCGTGCAGCGCATTGGGGTACTAAATGTACAACCGTCTGTGACTTGCCTGCTTTGTTATCATTCAATCCGCTCCAGACCACAAGCTGGTCATTATGCAGCCATTACTTCCCCTGATTTACAACTTGACTGCGGAGAATGTTAAAGCCAGGGCTCATTCCCTCACCCCCACCAGCCCTCTTCCCTCTCTCTCTCTCTCTCTCTCTCTCTCTCTCTCTCTCTCTCTCTCTCTCTCTCTCTCTCTCTCTCTCACACACACACACACACAGCTCCAGCAGGAAGAATGGGATTCAGTTGGAGAAATTTGCATTTACATGATCTGGTTGAGAGGCTTACAAGGCATGGATATTTATTTTCCACTTAAGAGGCAGTGGTTGATTTCTCTTTAATAATCAATGAGTGGAAACTATACAAACCTGTGCCACTGCCTCATTCTGCTCTGATATCGGCTGTCTGTCTCTGCAGCAGATCAGAGCTTGGCATTTGTTATCTTTCTCATAGGGATTTCTATAGGGGCCTGGTGAAATATTGCCTACAAAACAGCCATCAAGGGGGATAAAATAGTCAAACAGTCAGTAGTCACAGTAGGTTTGAATCAACAAAACTATTCCACTCTCTCATAGGAAAGAGGCCCTTTGAGGGAACACTTGACTAGACCATGTTTCTTTCCATGCAGATTTGACTGCGGTACCAGGCCTACACCTACTGCTTTTCTATATCAAAGCAGAGTCAGTGTATAGACCCTGTGTTAAAATGTCTCCTGACTCTTCAATATTAGGCAAACAAGCTCCGAACAATGAGAGCGATCCATATTCGCAGTTCAGAAAGGGCCTCTGGGATGCTGGAGGTGTAATCCGATGAGAGGCGCTTGGCTCCTGACTCCAGATGTCAGTTGTGCTTGGAAACGGGCCAGAAACAGATGAGGCCTCTCACGGGCGTTTCGGTGAATATTGACAAGTTCTTTAAGGGGCCATGACGCTACACTTGACTTAATCAATATTTGCCTGAAGAAGCCATTTGTAATAGAGTGACGTGTGGTGAATATGCTGCTGCTGCTGCTGCTGATGCTCCCTCGCTGGTGTGCTGCAGTGAGGAGAGCTCCACTGGCGAGAGAACCATCAAGCAGAGCAAAGAACTGTCCGGTATTTAAACTTATAGAATGAAACATTCATTAGAGTTTCCATGTGTTGCTAAGGCTCCAGTCAGTGGCCTTGTCAACAGCGTATAGTCTTCATGGGAAGTGAATTTATTCATACTGACAAAATTCTTCGGTTTCAAATATTGCTACTGTTATCATAAATCTAAAGTTAAACACCCAGTTCTCTGGTGGGGAACAATTTTGACTGTCTGGGTGGCATTATTTGAAAGAGTTAGCCTACCCTGTGTCTTACATTTTAAGGATACTAGGATTTGAAGGACTAATTAACACAGATGAAGACATAGTATATATGGAGTTTTCCCAGGAGCAGGATTTTTACAAGGATTTCAAGGTCACCAACACAAGAACAGATCTGTCTGTGTGAGTGTGTAAGAGATATTTGTAGGGGTAACACAGCACTGCAGCTATAAGACCATTTTCTGTACCATCTACTCCTCCGTTCTGCTATGAACCTGACATGACATACCAATGCATCAGCCGGCTCCAGTAAAGTCACACGCCTCAGAAAATGATAGCAAACACCTTGGGCTTCCAGTAGTTTCCGACAGCGAGTAAAAAAGCAAAAACTGCCCATAGACCTGAGTGAGGTAGCTGTGAGGGGCTATCGAGAGAGAGAGGGGCCCTGGTCCGCAGCTGGTCGGGGCAGCCCCCACCTCTCCTAATTACTGCCCTCTCTGACGGGCCTCTCTGTCAACCTGGCCGCCAAGCAGAGCCTGCGGAGGTGAGCTTTTGGCCCTAAAGTGCTCTTCATTTAAAGCGATCGACAAAATCAATAAGGTGAAGCATGTTTTCCTTAGCTCTGGTTAGCTCTGTCCCTTATCCTTCCCTCCCTCCCCTTCATTCGCCTCACCTCCCCGTTTCTCACTTTCTCCTTCCTCTCCATCCCTCTCGCTCGCAAGTGCTCCTCTTAAGAGCCAAATTACAGCTGGGTTCCACTAGTCTTCTCCTTCACACATCCCCACCACTCCACTCCTCCCCTCACCTACCACTTCCCCTGAGCTTGTTCTACAACATCTAACCTGGGTACCACAAAAGCAGGCTTCCCTCTGCATACAACAAGCTTTACACGCTTGTTTAGAACAAACGTTACACACATCACACACTGCGCTTACCCCTCTTGAGAATGTGGTTTTGGAGGAACAGAGTGGGAAAAGAACATCACCATTCCAATGCTGCTGGTATTGATTTATCTCCACTGTGGTCTGTGGTTCCCACCATGCAGTTACTTTAGTGTGACAAAGCGTGCAGCTAAGCTTACTCTGATCCATCTGAACAATGTGTATACCCACACAGCACTTAGATCTTGCCAATAATATTATCATCAAACCTCGGTATTGCTGGATGAATTTTAGAAAATGGCTACCTACTAACGCACACCAATTAATTTTAATTAAAACAACAGTGTGAATTTATATGTATTTAGTCAACAAACTTGATTCTCCACAATAATACTACAGCCAACTCCAACACCGACAAGTTCAATTTCAGTGTCAGTGTGGTTATGCAGAGGCAGATTCTGGCCAGTTATACCATTACCTCTGCACAGGAGTTAGTGGAATAAATGAATATGAAACATTCTTAAAGATAGCCAGGTATTTGGAAACCCTACGAAGTACATTTTTAAATTCTCCAGGCGCAAAGTAATGTCCTTGTATTTAACATAAGCCCTTGGTGCACACAAATTCCTCATGTGATAACCTTGATGCCCCAAAAGCAACACTGCAAATGAATAAATAGAGGCTGTCATATGGAAAGACCATCCATTTAGTATATTTATTTATCTATTTAGCATATATTTGATCCAAAACCATACATACATTTAAACTCGGTTTGCTCCCTGGAAAATTAAACAGTTGACCTTGGCAGATCCAACACCAAGGACAGCTAACAGGGGTAAAGGGACGAGGGGAATACCACTAACAGCCAACTTATCCAACTTACACCAAATATCAATACACCCTCGGTCACTGAGTAGCAACCTAAAAAGAATGCAGAGAGTAACAGTTAGGTCTCGCGATCAAAAGCAAACAACGGTTAAAATGCTATTGCATACTGTTTGGTCATGCAGTGTCACTTCCAAGAAACTGTGGATATGCTTACATAAAGAGTCATTTAAGTTCTCCAGACCAGCATTTATTATCTCATCTTAGGTATCATAGAGTCTGGGATGTGGGGAACACTGTTTCATGAAACCAAAACACATGGTTCTGACCATGTGATAGCAATGTCTGATGGGTAAGGCTATATTGAGTTAAATGTGCTGGGGGGGGCTGAAGAAGGTGAGAGGGGGTGCAGAGTGAGAGCTAGTCACAGGCCCAGTCACTGTCTGTGAGGAGGATCTGGTGACGCTCAGGCATCACATCTCACTCTCATCACTCACGTCCTTCCCTTTCACGCTTCCCCAATGTCACCTGCTTTGGCGACATTGAACCTGAAACGCCCCCTCTTTTGTACCTGAAGAGCAAAAGAACATTTTAAAGTGCGCAAAAGTACACAACACAACCTCAAAAAGGTAACGTCATATGACCAAACAACATGCTTAAAACAGTTGCACGGACTTTTACCATATAAATGCAGACATAAGGTGAGCTCTGGGCATAAGGTGAGCACAATTCCACGCTCATGTCAGACTAATGCAGATACTATAGGTATTATCAAGGGCGATATCCCCTTTAGACTGTATTAAATAGCATATTGCACAGAGATTTATTCTCCTCTTCTCGTTCGTCTGCACCCTGTGGCAAAATCATATTCCATTTTCTTCATAACCCGCTCTGCAAAAAAGATCCAGCTCGATCCAAACTGCTCTCCTCTCTTCTCTCCACTTCCTCTTCGTTCTCTCTATCCCTCGCTTTCTCTCTTTCACTGTTTTAGAGACACTGTAATGCCATCCATATAGATGACCTAAAAAAAAAAACAATAAATGACTCTTAGCCCTGGTCTAAAGTATAAAGTATTTAAAAATAGAGCCCTTGGGTCTGCTTTGCCCGTGGCTCCAGGCGTTATTATAGCCTGGCTGTCACACGCTATCCCCTCAGGTCATCACTCGCGGCCAACAGCAGAGAGCCCTTGGCAGACTAACAGAAGCAGAGCGCTCCATTATCTAGGACGGGGGAGCAAGGGGGGCAGAACGGAGGGATGGAGGGAGGGAGGGACGGGAGGGGGATGAGGAGGAGAGGTGCTGGGGAGGCGAGTGGAGGGGCCTGGCCGGCGATCTGAGGAATGAGAGATGTGGGAAAGAGATAGGAGAGAGAGGGATGGCAGAGGAGGCTTTTTGACGTGTTGATACCTCATTTTCTTCTTGGATCAGCGTGAGGGGGTGTCGGTCGGAGGGCTTGGTGCCACCCGCTTTTTTTTTGGCCCGCTCGGAGCTGGAGCGGCTGGCAAAGCCCAGCTTAACCCGATCAAGGACATAATTGCAAGTTTTTTTCATCTGTTTTTTTCTGTTTTTCAACATTTGATCCATATATTCTCTTTAGTTAAATAATCACAGAGTTGGACTGCTCCTCTGCCAGCGGAGCCATGCAGATGAGCAAACAGCTTAGTGCTCACCGGTGTTTGTGCCGCTTCCACACCAGAGGAAAAAAAAATAAAAAAACAACAACAACAAACGCAAAGGCCGATATTGTCCTGGAGAGTCAGCAGAGAGATTGCTGGTCAGAGTGCATAAATGAATCCTAAACCAGCCCACCTGCTCCCCCATTGGCAACACCAACCCTTTGAGTGTGTGTGTGTGAAAGAGTGTGTGTTTGTGGTTGGCCGTGAATATGTGGGTGGGTGCGCTGTAGATTAATAGGGTTCACCTTCAGCTGGCTCTTCAACTAAGATGGCTTGAGGTACCAAGTACTGTAATGATGCAGAGTGACTGCTCATTACATATCAGAGGAAAGAAGAGCACAAACAAATGCACTCCACATGACATCAATAAGAGAGTCTCCAGTGATTGTTCTGTGGTCTAATAGACCTTATGAGATGAGAGGGAAGGAGGAGAGAATCAAGCACAAAGAAGTACAGCCACACAATAGAGATAGATCCACATCACTCACCATCACAACCCCAGCCATCCATCCTTTCAACACAATGGGCTCCATTCACAGCCAGACTCATCCCGTTGTGGCCGTGGCCAGGGTCGGCCACTCAAAGTCCTATATGCACTTCGCTCCATACCTGTGACTCAGCCCACTTTTCCTCTGCGTTCGTCCGCTCCGCCGCACTCCAAGATCAGACGGCTCGGCTTTCTGAGAGGCAGAGGCAGGGGCAGGCCCGGGGAGAGTTGCCGGGGTAGATGGATGTTTTAGAGGTTCGGATGACCCTCTTGTCCTCACCTCTCTTTGTTTCTCAGGTTCCAAAAGCAGATTTGTCACGGGTTTTGACACAGCTGGAGAAGGAAATGTCCACGATGTCGGTTGAGGACAAGGGAGACGGTGGCACTTTGGGAGCGAACTACAACTTCAGCCTGATGCAAGAGTGTGTAGGGTTTTTAGACATTACTGCATTAGGGACGTCATTTGTTCATAGCTTCATTACTAACATCACACATAAGCTAGCAGGAAAATAGCTCCTGAGAATGCAGGACTAGAGGTATGTAATTCTGCAGAGCCATTAAGCAGGATTTCACTTCTATTTTACCCCAATTACTGTTGTTGTTAGGTCATATATATATCAACTTTATCCTCAAAAAACACAAATGATACTCTACAGTTTGTCTTTATCAACAAAGGCTTAAAATGTATGCCAGCTCAAAGAACAACAAATTATTTTTGAGATTTTGATCAAGTGTTCATGTGTTTTCCCATCATTTCCCCCATTCCCCATTGTCACTTTCTTGGAGTACAGTTGATGATAGGTTGTAATCTCATTCATTAGTGGAAGCTACTTCCTTTATTAATATTAAGTTTGCAACAAGGCTATTCACAGAGAATCTTGATGAATCCAAGAAAAGTTTTTTTTTTCATTAGGGAGAATAATTACAACTGTAAAAAGCAAATTAGCAGTGATATCCCATCCGAGTCACATTCAAATTTGACGTATGAGTGCTCATAAATTAATCACCAATGAAGATCACAGCATTAACAAGTAGCCTGACTGGAAACTAACAAAGTGCTGGAGCTACTTGATAGATGGCAGCAGACAAAAAGATAACATAGGTTTTTTGTTGTTGTAGTGTTTCCCATGATGCCTCATGATACACTGAGGCGTATCACAAACCGAGCCCAGTCCTTGTTTTCGGTGAACAGCACAGTCGGCCTCTGCTCATGGGCCCTTTGGGGATGTACGTGTGCGCGTCACAGCTGAGACGGCCTCATCAGGCAATCGCCGGCGATTGAAAGACACAGCTGTCACGAGTCGTTACTCCCTCGCACGTCCAAGACGCACAGCTTTGTAAGAGGTGCCATGGATCAGTGAACACGTTGTCCTTTGTGAGAGGGGAAGTGTTTGCCCCCTTCACGCACCTCACCCCTCGCCACCCCCACCCGACCCCCTCACACACACACCATCCACCTCTTGCCTTATTGTAACCAGTGTGGTTCATGTCTGACTGCTTTAAAAAAAACGTATGTTTAGTTTTGTGAAGTCATATCAGAGGGGGTAACCTCTGTTTTCCTGGAAAATGTTAGCCTGGCAAATGCACACTGCATCTGGAGATTTCCAGAACCCAAACATGGTCTGCGATTGACCGTCTGGGGTCAGCTGAGATTTTTATTTTTATTTTTTGCTTCTCTCACAGTCCGTTACTTTGCGGCCCTGAAATGCGATGCTGGCGCGCTGCCTCTTGTTTAGCGTCCCTTCACTCCCGCACCTGAGGTGAGAGTGAGTGTTCGCTGCACCGCGGGACCTGCGCATGTACAGTCAATGCTCCTCTGTCCATCAAACATGACAGCTGTTTATCCACTCTCTGAGAGAGATGAAAGCAGCAGGGGCCTCGCTCCACACCAAAAACTCAGAGAGACTAGAAGAGAGGGCACTCCCAATTCATTCCATCTGATGCTCATGTTGTAAAAAGACACACACACACACATGCGCACACACACAAACATGAACATGCACACATCCATACACACACAACATTACAATCATTCACCCTGTATGTTGTGCATGTGTAGACTGCTGTACCTGTATGTCCCTCTTTGATGTTTTCTGCATTATTTTTTGTTCAGTGCAGTTTTTCTCCTCATCCTTCCTTCACTTACAGCAAAGAACAATTCAACAAAGGCCCTAGAACCCATGCTGGATCTCAGACACTCCCACAGCCACACACACACACACACACACACACACACACCCACACCCACACCCACACATACACACACACACACACACAGCCACACACACACACACACACACACACACACACCCACACCCACACCCACACACACACACACACACACACACACACACACACACACACACACACACACACACACCTACAAACAGATGACATCGGCTCCTAACTTTGGAGGAAACTCAGGAATAACTGCATATATTCCACTGTACTGAACCTACTATGAGCTTTTCTCATTACCCAGTTTTGAAACGATGACAGACTTTTACCCATTTGTTTTACGCCACTGTGGGCCCCAACTCACACCGTATCCACAGGATTGGATAAGTGTAATGCTTAAATGTTTATCACCAATGATCACACATCCAGCAGCTGTGCACGCCATGCTCACGGATGGAAATAATGGGAATGCATGCCAGGACTGGTTTTTGGTTATGAAGGGTTGAACATCATGGGACCTTTGTGGGGTAGGTGCAGAAAACACCATTACACACATTCAAAGCACCAACCAAGAGGCATTTACATTGCTTGGGAAAATGGCTCTAATTCTCAATTTCTGCTGGTGGTGGATAGCAGTGGGGGAGTGTGTGTGTGTGTGTGTGGGGTAGGGGGGTATGGTGTTCCCACCGTGCTTTGCTTTGTTTATTAGCAAAAAAACACGCTCGTTCTTGAGCAGTCACTGCAGAGGAAGGCAGGTGTGTAAAAAGAGATATTAGGCTGTTTTTTTCTCTTCTCAGAGCTCAAATGAGCTCCATATAGCTCCCTAAGGGCCTTGTTCCGCTGGTGAGAGGGCTGAGCCTGTCCTGTTAAAAATCTCTTTCTGGCATTCCGCCTGGGGTTTGGTGGGGTTGGGGTCATGACTTCTGAACTCCCCCTACTGGAGGACGCCTAAAGTGCATGAACTGCAGCTCAGAGTGCATACCTCTGCTTGGAGAGCATTCTCTAGAGATGAAGGCCTAGGTCCGGTAAACGCACCAGCTGCGCTGTTTACTGTAGGGTACCAAGAATATACTGCTTGGTTTTTCTTTTTCTTCAGAATGATCAGTCTGGCACCCAGACAGCTACACTTAGCAAAGAACCAAAACATGCCATTACTTATGAACCCTCATAGATAATCCTTCATAGAGTTTGCGTCCTCTCAAACCAGGTCTTAGATAATGTAAGAGAGCAATATGGTCAAATGGGGATTGTTAAAGCCCTCTATACACAGTTATATTAATAATTTTAATTAAACAGTATTCTCTTGTTTGATGCTGTGATTGGTGGTGCCTTACAAATGAATTCATAAGAATTTGTAATTATGGTAGAAATTGTGATAATAATGATTACCCAGAGGTCTGGAGTAATATAAAGGCTAATCCGCTAATTTTTAATAAAAGCAGTCACACATCTTAAGATGCTTTTTATTATAATGAATTCCCCCAAGCCCCAAACTTTCAGTTTAAATGAAGATGTAGTTTTATTAACAAGTTTTCAAGATAGCAAAATGTGCGTGTTATGCAGGGCAACCAGCAGGGAAAACTCTTTATACACAATGCAAAGCAAAATGATGGATTGTTTAGGATCTAACGTTCAGAACCTTGAGTTTCTAGCACATCTGCAGGCATAACAAATGACCAGGAAGTGTGGAAACACTGAAGACCCCACTATAAGCAATTGCCGTGAGGAAGCGTTGGTTCCTTTTTATGGAACGTTGTATATCACTTGCCAGTTGATCATTAAAGGTATGATTACCGCTGGCGAGGCCTGGAAGGTGGCACGTTTATTAGCGTGGCAACAGATGGGGACGTACATTTTCCTTGCAAATACTTTCGAAATGGCTCTTTGGGTAGCAGTATAAAAATGATGCACTGTGCCAAGCATCGCATTTTAGATTCAGAAGGACAAAGCGCACAGGTACACACAAGCAAGGACGGAGATATATAAATATTTAAAAAAAATAACACCACGACTGCCACCCATGATTGATATATTCTGCTCTATGGTAAGGGATAGCCTACTTGTTGGTTAACAGGGTACGCAGTGCAAATAATTTATCGGAGAAGAAATGCATGCACCGGGCGGTTTTCAGTTTCCAGTATGCCACGGATAGTTCCCTTGCGAGGATACATCATTTTCTATTGTATGAACAATTTTCAATGTCAGTGGAAAGACGCGAGCATAAAAAGTGGGATGGGAAGATGGCAACGACAGGACGGGTAGTTTGGATTGTATGAAGAGAAATAGAGAGAGAGAGAGAGAGAGAGAGAGAGAGAGAGAGAGAGAGAGAGAGAAGAGAGAGAGATGGAGAGGGGAATGTCAGTATTGTCACATGCATCCTTAAACCCTTGCAAACAGACAACCCCAGCCAATATTCATTACCATATTGATTGAAATAGTTCATCATAGTGTAATTTTGGGTTTAGTGGCATCGGGTTGAGAGAGAAAGAGCGAGCAGAGAATTATCTAACAAAAGAACAGCATTGTACCAGGGGAACGTTACGCTGTTCCAGTTCATTGATGGAGTTGATTAAGTTTAAATGAAGCAGACATGGGATGAAAGCGAGGGTATTGACCAGCGGGCGCTGTGCTGTGCGCTTGGAAAAACCTGATACACGCGGAAAAGCAAGATGTACTAAATGCTCTAATCTTCAATCAAATCTTACATCAATACAGACAAAGTTTGGTAATGAGAGATTCAATGAAGCATGCAGGAGACAGAATTAATCCCCCTCGTCTAAACTGGGTTCAACTTTGAAGCCCGCTCCTCGGGATAGACAGTTATCTAAATGCTAAGTAAGAAACGGTATTGTACTTTTCACGGCATGCTAATCATTTGTTCATTTCATCTCCATTATTTGTTCTCGTATAGATTTGGGGTTGTTGATCTGGTGATTAGATCAACCTTGGATGGGCCTGTGGAGGCGAGTAGAATGGAATACTTAACGGGCTGCTCTCGACGGGGATCGTGCTTAGTCACACACACTCAATCCGGCCGGGCCAGTCGCGAATAATGTTGTCTTGCAGGGGATGGATCATGTCATAATTATCCCTGGCGCTGGGTTGGAAAGTCAACCAAGCCTCTTAACACGTTTCAGTTGGCTACAATATGGGCAATACACCCTTTTATCAGAGCAATAAAGAGGGGTCGCCTACAACATAAGCCGTTCCTGCAAGAGTAAAACAGGCCCGTTGGTTTTAATCATGTCCTTGAAATATCCTACACTGTCCACCTTAACTTCTTAACTACCAATATCTTAATTATGATGACATTATAGGGAAAAGATGTTTGCAAATCGGACAAATGGGATGTTTGCAAAACAGACAAAGGATTTTTTAATAGTGTACTCTCAAATATCATTGCACTACAGGCTGAAATATCACACAATGATTAAAATTAGAAGGGGAATGTTGCATTGTAACAACACAGGCCACAGGCATTTAAATCAGGGAATTACAAAAGCAGAGACTGAATGGTGGAGCATCGCATCATCCCTTACTTCATTTATATTTCTGTAGCGCAAGTATTAGCTGAAACATAAACTATTTTTCGTCATGGCCTATTGCACATCATGGTGTTAAAGGCCACGAGTGATTATTCGGTGAGGGGTTGGTTGGAAGGTGAGCCAGTGATGGGAAGTTGTAAGCTGGTGGTGACAGGCAGTAAGTACCACATATAACAAGTGACAACTCCCAGGATGAGCAGCGAAATTTAACAGACGCCTTGTCAGGTCTAAACCTTTCAAAAAACGCCAAAAGTGGGTAAATTATTAAAGTGAATGAACGTGACAAGTTGGCTCCTTTTTATCACTTTGAATTAAGGCAATTAACATGTTGTTCATTAACTGCCAAACACCAACAAACACATTAACATTAGGCGATTAAGCCCTGATAAAATATCTACAATTAGTCTTGCAACACGTGCAAAGTTTATATTACATGATAGGCCTATAGGGCCTGGTGTTTTGCCTTTTGCTAAATGTAATTGACTAAATAGTGCGTTCATTTGCTTCTCTTTGTGTAAGTGCGCTAAGAGTCCCTCCCGTGAATATACTCATTTTCACAGAACATTTGAAGTTTAGGGCACATTAGGACTTAATTTACAATGTTATTGTTTGTGCTTTTCGCTGCGGGGTGATGATAAATGTTGTCAACCGCGCTGACTGCTTTATATTATGCTATTTACAAGGCTGAGCTAGAGCCGAGGTGTGCTGTCAACCTCTCCCTTTACCCCTCCACACCCCCCACACAATCTAATCTGCATGTTTGTTTCTTAAACAGGGCATGTTAGCTCATTCTTTTCTCCTATCAAATCGACAGGAGATCCAACCTGGGAGATCATCAATGAAACAAGCTGCACTCTCAAAGGCATGCGTGACTTTGTACTAGTGCGTTTGCCTGTTAGCAGCACACCGACTGTCTTTTCAACTGTCAGTTACTCCCTCTCTGTTTTGTCATTCGCTCTATATATGCGCTTGTCGCCTGACACTTTTTTTCTAACGCCTGTATACAGTTGGGTCGCAATTATATATATATATCAACAAAGCAGAAAACGCTGGTGAAGCAATACACGTGGTTGACTATTCCGCCTTTATATTGTAGAAGAATAAATAGCTCGTTTGACGTTTTTTATGCTGCTTTTTAGAAAGGTTCTGGCATGTTTGTTTGTTTGTTTGTTTGTTTTGTGTTTCCTTATTTATGTGCTGTGTTAAAACAGCCCATGCATTTGTGCAGCAAATACAACATAATTTTGAGGAGGTACCGTTTCAACTGCATAATGTTGAAACCGTAGTCTCACTGGAAAACACAGACCTGTGTCGAACAGCTTCAAATATACATATCAGTCTAGGGTGCGCCAGTGGATGGATAGGTTTGCATTGCATGGTGCTGATGCTCTTCGGTGCTATTCATCACAGAGCCGTATCACCCATGTCACAAAGGATGTTGGGCCTTTAACGCGTGACTTCTCCGCCCATTCACTCAGTGTCTGGGTGGGTCTGTGACACACAGGGCATCAGCATCCAATGCCTGGCAGCGCAAAGATCTAAGGATGTACACGTTATCATTTTGAATCTCAATTAAGGATATTTCACTGAATGGCCCACTGAAAGCGGATGGCACAGCCACCAAGGACTCAACGGTCTCAAAACGGCCTTGTAACGTCTGGGATGCACTGGGGGTTTGTATCATGAAACTGTTATGTCATTACATAAATGTTTCCTAGATTGTGGTTCACATATCCTCGGATATGCATAGGCATAACTCAAAAATATAACAAGACGTTGGTGACACTTGGCCTATATGCTTGTGGCCGAATAATTGTATATAGAGTTAAATAGACTGCGGAGTTATATACCTAGGCCTATACTACGGTAAACTAAAAAAAAACGAGAGGTAACAGTTAATTAGCTCACAAACTATAACTGTAAGATCAGACATAAACGCCGAGGACTGAACCACCACAACAAACAATTATTCCTACAAACGGCTTAATGAGAGGGTGTGACTTAGGCCATGAACGTCGTGGCATATGTTACCACTTAATCCATTATCACAGAACTATGCTTGCAATGTTACCATTGAATCCATTATCACAGAACTGTGCTTGCAATAGACGGCCGATATGGGCTATACTTACATTTGTATTATGATGGATGCAATATGGAGACACAATCGCAACAAGCAAAATCACCAAGCTCTTTCTGGATAGCTTTACGTATTGACGCCTATTGTTCTTAAATCTGTAAAAATATAAACCAGATGTGGGGACATGACTTATTGTTTGTTTTGCACACGGAGACTGCAAATTAAGTGATTTACTTATACTATTATATGTATTGAATCTTTACACTAGCCGTCATATCTACTCTTGGTACAAGAATCAGCAAATGGTTTCAAATGAGACCTAACTGAGGCATCTTTCCACTCTGATGCTCAGGTCACACTTCATCCGCAATGCACGTGTTGTAGTGTCCCCTGGCGTCCTGTCCTGGTATAACATCACTTTTCATGAACAATTCAGTCATCTAGGCTTTTGTACTGCAAACAGAAGTAAGACAGCCTCTACAATGTCATGTGATGGGCTCAGAAATCCCACTATTTTTGCCTTGGTTTAAAATGATCAATTAACACCAGCGAAAAAGAGGAGTGGGGAGAGTTTGCGCCGCATTTTATCATGGCTAGTGGTATTATGCATCTGCTTTCAGACGATATTTCCAGAAATGTGTCAGAGAATCATATTTTCCTTGGAGCGGAGATAGTACAACAATATGCTATGCCAAACATGATTAGACGCAGCACGGGGAGTTAGTTAAAATACATGGATATTAAATCACTTAATGTGTAAGTAATTAAAGGTTTCTCCTCAATTTGGTTTTAAGAGACAAAGTATTATTATTTTTAAGATTATAAATCCACACTCTAAAGAATAAAACGCAAATAGGCTCAACTAGAAACAGTGATACAAAAATAAAGCATTCACAGCGAGATTTATTTTGTTGAGAAGGTCTGTAGCCAAATGAATTTACGCTCGCTGAGGGCTTTCTTTTACGCATGACATGTTTCCTTCTCTGCTGAAGCCCTTGTCTGACTCGTCATTTTTGGCTCGTATTCTGCATTTCCTCCCATATCCAAATCAAAACCTCTTTGCGTTTTGGTGGCCTGTCAAGCCTTCCAATTTACTGGAGTAAAAAAAAGAGGTCAGGTTGTGCCTAGAGGGATGAGGGGCAGCTGTTCTCTGACCAGCTCTCCGTCACACCTACCTCCATCTCTGAAGGCATCCGTTAGATGGTAATTAATAGGAAAAATGGCGTGGCCAGAGGTGCAACATCACTCTCAAGCATGTCACTGTCTGAGCAGGACTTTCCATTACATTATTATTTTGGTTATTGTAAATGACACATTAAGACTGAGACGTGCTATTGGAATTGACATGAAGCACGCTTGCCTGCCTCAGAAATGAAGTCGCTTTGCCAAAGCGCCGCTGAGTGAAAAAAAAGAGAACAAAATCTATTCTTATCAAGTTTCATCTTGTCATCTAACAAGCTCATTTTCTGAGCAGCATTCATCTCCGTATATCGCGAACATTATACATGTATGTCTCATTATATAAAGGGTACACATACACACACACACACACACACACACACACCATAAACCCCTAATTTACGCTAATTCATGTAATAATAACACCAATGAGGAACTCTTGCTTCCATGTTATTGATTAATTACGTAAAATACCGCATACCACATTTTTGCACAATAAAGGTAATAGGCTACTGTGCTGAACATCATAACCCCAATATTTAACAGAATGTTTTGATCTCACTGTAAGGAGTCGATCAATAACGGACATAAGGCCCGTCATCTAAATAGTATCCACCTAGAATTCAGCCCGAGGCCATGTAACTTATCATTAGGCTACCAACTAAATATACGCCTAAGATATTTCACGTAAAACAGTTATTAACAAATAAACCGGATACATGCGAGTCTTGGCTGTTAACGCACATTTTCTACATTTCACATTTTCTCCTTCTAATTCTAATTAAATAATAACCATAACATCCTGAAATAATACCACAACATCCTCGTATGCCCAATTAACAGAGACCATAATAACGATTCCATTCCTAATTATGTCTCAATTTAACGCCGACAAACTAGTCTATAATTCCGTAATGACTTGTCTTTCTGTCCCTGTGCCTTTAGGGCAACAGTACATGATTAGGACCTGTCAGCTGCTGAACTGAACCGGACCAGTCAAGCGTGGAGCGCAACATGACCCAGGATTGTTCGGTCTTGTCAACATATTAACCCGAATTCCCCACAGTCATCTTCCAACTCAGTCGGAGAAAGGGTCGCTGAAAATGAAGCCTAATTGAAAAAAAAAATGCCGTTTTACACTGAGAAAAATGCATTAATTAATAGCCTCTACACGATGTCATTAGATGCCCCGAGCAAGAAGTCTTTCAAGACATACGCTGATACTAGGCTATTTAATGGGGGGAGAAGACGCTAATTCCTAATTAACCTTTTGTTGTAAGTCTTCATTTCACTATACAACGACAATATGTCTACAATTTAATCATTTTTAAGAATCATACATAAACTTGTCAGCTGAGTGAACATAGCAGGGTACGGTAACAAATATAGTTCCGACGTAATGCGTTAAAATGACAGTTAAGATGAATCATCTTTACATGCAAATCAAACAGCATGACTTAGACAGAAAGAAAGGAGGTGACAAGATGTGACGTATTTTTGAGAAGAACCAAAAGGTTGCATCCAAAACACTTTTATTCTTGTCAGAATGCATTGATTTCTGTGCTTTTGAGGGGTGGATGATGTCTTCCTTTACTCGGCGTCGGGAGGTCAGTGGTGAAGCGGTTTCTTAAGCAGGTTCAAGTGCGGGCCAGACTGGCATTGTCCTACTGAGAGTGTGATCTATCAAACAACTACTACTTTGCCAGAAACAACGTCGTTTTCTTTTACATAAAACCCAATTGTATCGTACATTGTATTACACTTTTAAGATGAGAGTTTAGTTAACTTTCAGTGCATTACCCAAATTCATTTAGTAAATCTCAGTTTTGTCAGGCTATGTAAATCATGCATGGAACAGTGGCTCACATAAGGGAACCAAACCCAAACAACTCAAAATATGAAGGCAGACATCACTGTAACAAATACTGAGGTAACCTTATTCACAATGACCATTCATATCCTAATGATTTTTTGTAAATAAAATTGAAAAGTTATAGATCCAGTTTTGCCCAAACACATGGCAGTTGGTACAGAGAGGTACAAGTTCTCAGTCATTGGAAAAAGAAGAGTAAAAGGGGTTTTTGGGGACAGAGGAATGGGCACAGCAAGGGAGGGCAAGAGTGTAGATGAGGAAGAGGGTGATGAATTTCTCTTGGCCACAATCGCTGTATCTGTACCTGAGCTTTTCCTTTGGTCTATCCCAGGGTAAATAATTGATGGCAGAGATAAAAGCAGGGGTTGGTGAGAAGCGAGACAGTCAAGTAAGGGATGTGTGTGTGTGTGTGTGTCGGGGGGGGGGGGCTGGACAGCACCCTCCCCCCCCCCCCCCCCCCCAACCCCATACTCAGCAGCTCAGTTCCTACCCCCACACTGCCCCCTCGACCCTCTCCACTGGGCCTCCAACTCCTTGGACGTGCGGCACCCCCACCCCCCCATCACCAGCACACTTGCTCCAGACACCCTCAACACCCCTCACACCCCATCTCTTCGGACGGCCGCTTGAAGTGCAAATCTGTGTTCTGACTTGTTCCTGGCCGCTGTCAGCATGTTTTCCTCTTGTCAGCGGCGATTGACTGGAGGCCCGTCTCACCCTTGTGCTGTGACTGTAACAGGATCATTGACAGGCCAGTGACACTGCCCAACCAGATAATGGAAACCTATTGATTTTTTTCTCTCTTCTTTCCTGTTTTTTTTCTCTTCTAAGCAGTGACCATTGCTGCAGTTGAGTGGGATCTGGGCACTGCCAGAACAGCCATGCCTGTATACTGTGTGCTGTGTAATGCTGTGATTCGGGTCAAAACACCTGGTGAAAATGTAAGGAAAGCGGTTCACAGTACGACATCGCCAACGATATCGGCAAGACTCCACCTTTGTCAGTGCCAAACTGGGCTGTTGGTGGTATACACAAGATTTGTGCATGCTTTTTAGGGTAGGTAGCTTGCTAGTTTTAAACTCCACCATGCTTTATAAGTCCTTTTATTCTGTTTTCCCCTTCCAGCATCGCCTTTATTCTCTCCTTTCCTCCCCAAAAGTGCATTTGTGTTTTTCCTTGTCACCATTCCAATGAAATATTAAGGATGTACTTATGAGCCAGAGGCCCTTTTTAATGATCTCCTAAGGCAGCCCTATTAATATGAAACAACTTTGCCTCCTCACACAGCATATGCTTTCTGGAGTGTTCGATTTAGCAAATAAAATACATGCAATAAAAGGCAAACACTATGCCTCTTCTCCCATTTTGTAATCCTAACTCATTATTCCCCATCATTTCCACTGGTTGAATAACATATGCATACACACATACACTAACATCCCTCTCTGCATCTCACTCTGAGCCCCCCCCTTTCCTCCATGTCTCCCTCTCTTCTTGCTGGTGAAGAGGGGGGGTCGATGGTTATGCTTCTCTAGAGAGGGCTCCCCTTTGATAGGGAGCCTAATGATAAGCATGCACTGTCCTGCTAACGTGGCATCCCCATGGCAGATGGCTAACGCGGGGGCCACAACCACGTCAGCAGCACATTTCTTTATGTCAGCCTCTCCATCCCCTCACATACACACACTGCTGCCCTCCTCCTCCTCCTCCTCCTCCTCCTCCTCCTCCTCCTCCTCATTCATAATGCTGCCAGTGGAATAATGGATTCAGCCGATCCTGGTCATGGTTTACTCAATCTCATTACAATCCCCGGCTTTACGTTATTCATTTGTGCCTCGTGGGTGTGTGTGTGGGGTTGGGGGTGGGGGAGAGGGGCACCCATGGGACAGCGTCTGTGCAGGACATGCTTCCAACTTCCATGAAGAGCATCCTTTTGATACAACCAGGAGTCGCTAATGAAGTCGCGGAGTGCTACAATTATTCCCCTCAGAAAAGGGAGGGAAGATCAGGGAGTAGGGTGGTTTGTGGGGTACGGTGTCCCTAGTTCCCTGCGGAGCTGTCCGATGGCAATTGGTTTATCGGGCTTTGATGGTAGCTTTAGATGGATGGTGGGGGACTTTAGGGGACCCCTGATACACTACTGGGTGGAGCTGGGGCCTCTTAGCAAGGGGGGGGTGGGTTTTTGCTTTTGGACTGGTGAAAAGTGGTGATCAAGGGACCGACCCCCTACCGCTCCCAAACGCAACATCCCCAGACACAAAGGAGCCAAACAGGAAAAGGAGAGATGATTTGCAGATTACATAATGTTATTGCATCTTCAATGGAAACCTTTTGTGGATGACTTGAACTGTGGTAAGGACGGTTAGCACATGTTGTGTCAACATTTGATAGGGTTATGATCATCAGATGCTAATTTGGTGATTACCAGTGGATTTGGCCCAACTCTTGTTTACGCTCAAGCTTAAGGCCTGTTCCAGGGCTTGGTCGGCTTTTCCTGATGCTGTGAGGAGTGATGACTAGAAGTGAAATTGAGGTGTACTTTTAGCCAGTTGACTTACAAATTAATTGTAAAGGTATTTTTCTCTTGAACGTGAGGTCTGGACTGCTGGGGGACAAAATGGTCAGATCTCACATCAGGCAGTGTGATCTAGGATGAGATTCTCCTCACAGGGTGTTCAGCACCCTGACCTTCGGTCCATGTCTTCTAGCCTCTTCCAAATTCTTATGGCCCCACTTGTCTACATGATTCTAATTTGTTAGTTTGTTCGTATTTCTTAGGCATCTGACTGACGATATGTTCCACAAAAGATGCCACACCAGTACTGTATGTCACATCTATCACTAGTTTAGGTATAACTATTTCATAAAGACCCCTAGAGAAGCTGCCTTTCAAAAAAGACCAGAGAAAAGGCCATGAGAGCCATCTGCATTTCAAAGGTCTGTGTTCACCCATAAGCTGATGCTTTACGTCTTTAGTCAAAAGGTTCTAATTCGAAATGATAAAAGCATTTATAGAAATGTAAATAAAAAGATACAACTGTACAGGTAAATCTGAATAAACCTTAATATTTTATTTCTGCGAGTGACTGCTGTATTTATCACAGAAAGCCAAACAGATACAATGCAAATGGCGCGGTCAAAATAAACCCCCTTAAAAAATTATTAGGGTTACACATTTAGGTCCTGTTTCCTTATAACAACTCATCTTAGACACTCTTCGTGAGACAGTAACGTTGAGAAAATCTGCATGTGTTAATTACACTTAGTTTGATACAACTATTTTACTGTACACAAAACAAAACACTTGAGAAAATATGGACATGAAGTTTTATATGTTTTCTTAAATTACACAATTAGTCGCAAAGTTGAACCTAGCAAAACTAGGTGTCCACCCCTTTATCTGAATAGACACAGATATTGGGTGTGTGTTTAAGTGCTAAAAATGGTAAAACACAAAATTACTGTGCATAACTATTCAACCTGGCCCAGGCTAGATGATTTTTCAAATCCTAACCCATGTTGATTGTATGGGACTCGGCATACAACAAGCAGACTTATCTTTGTCCTATGGTCATCCTTCAGTCAAGGAGCAGTTTGGCCAACCAGATACAGAAACAACAACACACAGATTGTACAGGCATAGAGTTAGATTACCAACATCACAAACAAGTTTCTTATGAAAAACATGATTTTTAGTTTACAGCCTCATGGCCGATGCTAGGGACACCTGTCACTGACTCATGGTCTTTCACACATGACATCCAGATCACATTGCATGTAACAGTCACCGAGTTACTCTGTTCCCCCTCCGTATTCTGAGTTCATGGTGTAAATATAAATACATCCACAATCTGAATGTATATCTAGAAATCACACAACAGGGCAGTCTGGGAAGGGGATCTTTAAAGACCAGCCTGAAATCAAGACAATTTTATTGCGATTGTCAAGACGGGACAAATCTAGTCACAGATCGTCCCAATGGTCCTCTAGAATGGGCCAGTCTCTGTAAGATTAGTTGTTATTTGGAAACAGGTCTCTAGTATTCTCACGTATTCTCTGTATACTCTTCGTGTTTAAGGAAAACAAAGGAAGAATGTGTTCCTCTGAATGCTATGTCAGCTTTGATGGATCAGCACCATAAAAATGTGATCAGCACTGAAACTGATCTTAAGAAACAAGCTTATCTTCTTTTTAAAGCAGTAATATCTATTTTTCCAGTGAGAAAAAAAGCTTTCTTTTCCGTTAAAGCAATATTTGGAAGAGTTACAGCATCAAACAACATTACATGTTACAATGTGCTTCATTTAGGTTATGAACATTCTAAATACAAGAAAACCCAGATTTCACCTTTTTCAATGTATTGCATTACAATTGAGGGTTTGTAGAGTCTATCTCACCAGTGAAGGCTTGACAAAAAAAAAAAACAGCTAGCCACACGTTCACAGTTCATTTGTTCATTCTATGGTATGTGTAGGATCTGTAGTGATTCCTACTCATTTAATTAACATGATAAAATGTAGCACAAGTACAGATTGAGGGCCTTCATCGCTGAGAAACTTGGCAATGTAAAAAGACACGAGACAGCATTTGATCAGTGTGACTGCCATCGATGAGCCTGCCAGGCATAGGCAGGGACTGCGTCTGTGAGGTCAGCCATATTGATCTCTCTTAATTAGATGACCCCGTTCTCATTTAGGTCCGGCGAGGTCATGTGTATAACGGTCAGGGTTTTGACACAATTTTTGAGGTCTGTGTTGTCGCTTTTGGTTGGCTATTGAACCTAAAGGACTTCTGCATCGCGAACGGAGGGCACCTTTGAATGCACCCAGCCCTTAACTCTGAGAGATTGGCAAAGCTCGAGCCAAACGTAACTTGGTGAAAATAATCTCGTCGTAGTTAACTTGCTGAGTAAGTGGTGCTGCCTCCCTTCCCAACCCAAGTGAAGAGGGTAGTGTCAGCCTTCCAGAGGAGTTGTCCATACCAAAACAGATGGACTGACTAGGTAGATGTGCAATACAGGAAGAAGAAAAAAATCTTACCTCTCTCTATATCCATCTTATGTATATATACCTCTCATTTATATTTCATATATAATATATATCTATCTGTCATGTAGTTATATACATGTGCAGGGATTCTGAAGCAGGGGGGTGGGGGGGGGGGTGCAGTTTAGAAGACTGTGGGTGGCACCTGAAGGGGAGTGTGCTGGTGTGGCAGGACTAGGCGCTCAGGAGGAGGCGGCGGGGGAAGCTCCTTGCAGACGGCTGTCACCTCCACCATGGCGGCGCCTGTGTGCGGGACACTGGTGTGCATGAGGTGGCGCTGGAGGTGCTTGATCCAGTCCTCCTGCACCGAGAGGGGACCCTGGAAGACCAGGTCGCAGAACCTGAGAGAGACACATCAGAAATGTGCTGTCATTCGGTGTTGCAATGTAAGAATGCAATTGCTGGACTGGACAAACAGGCACTGCAGTGAGTGGTAAAGGCAGCCCAGAGAATCACAGGGACAGACCTTTGCTCTCTGCAAGACCTGTACGACCAGATAATCTGCAGATGGGCCTGCAGAGTCCTTAGGGATCCAGCCCACAAACACTTCAACCTCCTGAAGCCCAGCAGGCGGTGCCATAGCATATGTACAAAACTATCCAGACTTCGAAACAGTATCTACCCCCAATAAATGTTCCCCTATACCACTCCCACCTGTACCTACATCACAAACATGAAAAGGACATATAGACGGGGACAAACTGCATTGGGCAAATTTGCACTAAGCCTCGGCCATTTTACACCAACTCTTTTATACCTTTTATGTATGTGTGTACTGCTGTACTACTGTAAGTGTAAGTGTGTTTTATTGTGATTATATTATGATTTCATATATTTTATATTTGATTTCATATATTATGTGTTTTTTTAGTGTGATTTTATACTAGTATGATCTATGTTTAAGTGTGTTTGCAGCCGCTGGATGAGCAATGAGCTAAGAATTTCATTGTGTAGCCACTGCACATTTGACAAATAAAGAACTTGATTAACTTGATATTAACACGTAGACTTCACTTTCCAGGTCCACATATTAGTCTAGAAAATACATTAATTGCTGGTTGTGATAGCATTTTAACAGCCACAAATTCAGTCAAACCACTATGGCATATGGTTAGCCACTGCCTAAAATATTCTACTTCAACATAGTATAACAGGATATAAACTGAGCAGGTGTTAAGCTGTCCAGAGATCCAGTCCAGAGAGTAAAAACCTAACTGTTCAGCATCGTCTTCAGAATAACTAAAAGGAGATGCCTATGAATTTCTACTACTTATGGCAAGCTAAATACTGTTGCTATACGCCCAGCAGCTGGCAAATTGTGCTTTATTGTTGAAATGTCCACTGGTGAGGGAGTCTAATGATCAGGACAGGTTATCTCATTGCCAACAACCAAGTGATAGCCCTGACCTACTTCTGGGGTGGTTTAATAGATGTAATTAATAGACACACGCAAACTGCAGGCCTACTACAGTGGTCTAATAATAAAGCCGATAAACACAATGTGACCTACATTTTTACTCTACAATAAAATTGCAAATGCAGTATAGGCTACTGTGACTACTAAACCAGATCCTCGCAGAACAAAAACATATCTAAGCACTCAGCAGCACAATCACAGAATTGGCTATTTTACAGCCTAATTGGTAGCAGATGAGTGAGAATGTATACATCTTTTTATTTTCTGTTGTACTTTAGTCAGGATGTGGGGTTTCAGGAGGCATGACTACAACAACTTTGATCTCCTTCAGGTTTACAGAAGTAAACACTAGTGTCTATAAATAATAACAAGATTAAAATAGATTATAAATATATAAGATACATTTGTGTGGACAAGACAGACAGGACACTGGGAGGCAGGACACTGTCTGACTTAACTGAGCAACAAAATCACTGAAACGAATGGACAATCTAATTCCATTGTGTTGGATATTTCTTGCCGGTGAAAAACCAATTTCAGAATTTCTTTTAAAAATTATACCTGTACATTTTATGTTGCCTTGCCTTCCTTCCCTAACTCATTAATTCATTATTAATTAATTAATTAATTAATTAAGACATTCTCCTATCCAGATACGTATAACTTCTGTGATTGAATTGGAGAGGGGAGGCTGATGTGTACCTGCAGGTGAGTCTGTAGATCTCTTCTGGCGAGTGTGGCAATGAGAACATTTTCTTCTTTGGCCCTGGCCTTGATCTCGGCTTCTTCTGTTTGCAATCATAGGCTGGAAGACAGAAATTCAAGCAGATTCAATAAATCTATTATGAAATATTATGGAAGAATGACAGAGAGCGTGATAAACAGGAGGAGAATATACACTGAGATATGTGCAGGTCTGATGACAAGAAGAACAATAGGATTATCAGGGAGTGAACTGCAGCATTAACACACAACGTAGAAAGTGAAGAAAGAGAATAGCAGGGTCAGGGTGAAGTGAAAGACATACTTGTCCCCTCTAACAGAGCAGCTCTCTTCCGTCGAGCATACGCTCGAAGGTGATTGGATAAGCTGACGGCGCTGTGAAAGGTTGCATTGCAGTGAATGCAAACTTTCTTCACGTCAGTCTTCCCTACAAGAGAAAAGATGGACATAATCAGCAACAGGATTCCTCATATTACAACATACTCATCACAAACAACAAATAATTCACAGGAACAGATAATTCCACTCGGAAAGATGAAGACACTCTTAAAGTGTATCCAACTTGTCTTTGTATTGTCAAACGTGAATTACAGTAAGGACCACATTGACCATGATGCCCAAAAATCTGTGCTATCAGCCACAATTCAGAACATACACGGTCTCAGTGACTTGGGCGATGTTGTTACAATGGGGGCCATTTTTCCAATGGTCTCATCGGTCTAAAGAACCATCCCTCTCATGCCCTGGAATATTTGTGAAGTAATCAACAGATATTGCATAACACTGGAGCCAATGTGCGAGCACTAGCATGCTGTAGCAGGCATGGAGATGATGGTGTAAAACTGTTATTCCCTCAGTGTCTTCACCTCGCCCTCCATCTGTTTTCATATCTAAGAGATCGCTCTATTTTACACTCACTGGCACAGGAGGTGTTGTTGAAGGCAATGTTTATCACCACCTAATGACTCCAGGGGGCTTATTTTCACCTTGAGGCAGGGAGTCGGAGATGGTGTGGTGTGTGCTGCCTCTCTCTCTCTCTGTCTCTCAAACCTAAATTTAAAGAGGGCTGTGGGGTCGTCGGTGACAAGCTGTTTAATTACGAGCTGTTTTAGGTCATTGTGTCATACTTGCGAGATATCGCCTCTTGCTCAAGAAGTACTAAGGGACTGACAGAAGAAGAAGCTGCATGGCTGGTATTGAGTAAAGCTAAGGTACATCTAAGAAGAAGCTGCATGGCTGGTATTGAGTAAAGCTAAGGTACATCTAAGAAGAAGCTGCATGGCTGGTATTGAGTAAAGCTAAGGTACATCTAAGAAGAAGCTGCATGGCTGGTATTGAGTAAAGCTAAGGTACATCTAGCAATGCAACGGTGTTGCCCTGCGATCCTCCACTCTGCCATGACAGTGTTAAAAACGGGCAGACTGTGAAAGAAGTTCCAAAGACAATGAGCCAATCCAAAGGCCATGAAGTACAACAAAATATGTAACGGGGACTTCAATGTGGCTAAAGGACTAAAATTTCTACATAAAACCATATATAACCTGTCTGACTAAAGGAACTAAAGGAAGACAAAGAAAGGAAAAGTAGTGTTCAGGGATGGTGTGAAAGCCACAGTGAGAACTACAGTGTCGTTTCACACCTAATAGGCAAAACACATCTGTTTTTACACCTCTCTTTCTTACCACTGTGACAAGATAAAGGATATTCAAACGAGTTGCGAATTGTTCAACTGACAATAAAATGAGACAAATGAAGTGTTTTGTTGGTTAATTATCGTAATGCCTTTAAAACATAACATCCAAATTTCTTCACCGAGCCTTTCAACACGAGTGGGTATAAAGGAAATTGCCTGACATGAAAATATCTATTCAAATGAAAGCATTTTTGTTCTGTCTGGAAATAATCAAGAAAGGAGGACTCTGGCTTGAAGGACTGTCCGATTTGAAGTGTCACTTAAAAAAGTAGATCTTTTTGAAATTCATGTTGCCTTTCTGAGCACACAGCAATCAAGTTGTTAGAATCGCAAGTGCTTCAGGAATTGAACATTTGATTAACTGGATGTGATAGAACGAATCAATTGATTGTAAAGAGATCATGCGGAAATTGTGATGGACGATTCAAACCACATATAAAAAAATAATGATACAACGTTTTAAATCTTCATTAACATCTTTCAGCGCACAGGAGCACAGGAGAACTCTTTATTTGGACAGACATGAAACAAAAGGTGTGTACACACAGCTGACGCGCTGCACGGCTCACACATCTAAGCGCCACCGTGGCTTTTCATTTCAATTTCAAACGCACTTTTGGTGACATTTATTCTCTTTGTGAATGTTACAATAATTCCACCGATGGCAACTTTTTTCCATTCCGTTTTTTCTTTTTTGCCAACCATTCCCTGAACTCAACTATGCCACCCCCACCCGATCCCCCTCCTTCCCCTTAACTGTGGCTTGGTTGCCAATCGTTCCTAGAGATGTCGAGGCATCTTTGGGGACCTGCGCTGTGGAGCGAGGCATTGTGCATTCGTATTTAATGGACCTATCTGATTGAAATGGCGTAATTTAAAATGAGCACCTGTAAATAATAATGAAGCCACAGAGGTGGTAGAACATGCGGAAGAGATTATGGGACATGAGGAGGAGGCTCAGCCTGAGGTAGCGCACTGATCAGGCCTACAGATCTACGGGCTAAAGTCGATTTCCTCTTTCTGAATATTCCACTATGAATATAGCCAGTCACAGCTCTGAACCCATGCACCACATGTTGAAGGTCATGGTAACAGATAGAATTCTCTGGGTAGCGTGTCATTCAAAGAGAATCAGCAGACATGTAGCTCATCTCCTTTGATTTCCCATAAATGGGAACAAGGCTAATCATATGTTCGGCTGTCATTTTGAAAGAGACAGATTGTGCTTGCTACTACACAGGATTGTGTTTTCACAGAGTTGAACATATGAGTTGTCTGTCATTCGAGCACTGAGTTTTGCCATAATAATGGCTTGGTTTGGATATCTGATTAAAGGATGGCTGTTCCACTTTCAATTAAATCTAGTTTGATTTACAATTTTTACTTTCAACAATCTTTAAAATCATAACAAAGGCATGTTATTAATGAAAAAGACTTTTAGACATTCAAAGAAAACTAATCAATAAGCATTTCAAGATAAGGATGTCTGAGGTAGGCTCGGCTTGAGGAACAGACACAGACAAAAACATATTTGATAGTAGACTTTCTTACCTTGGCTCCAGCCTGGGTCTGGTTTCAGGGCAGCCAGCCTGGCTACGCTCTCCCTGGCTGGGCTGATGGGGAGCTGTCGCCTGGCATGGGTCTGGTGCCTCTCCCTCATCTCCTGCTCCTGCTTCCTCCTCCTCAGCAGCTCCACCAATGTGCTGGACGGGGCTCCATCTTCACCCCCGTGATCCTCCACCCTGATTTCTTCTTCCTCCACCTTCTTCTCTCTCCTCCTGCTCTCCGTCGTCTCTTCCCCAGACCACAGCTGGCTTTTGGACTCGCCCCCACCCCGAACTCCGACCCGAGGCCTGGAGTGTTGGACCTTGATGGGAATGCCAGTCGGGGTGAGGAAGAGGCCATCGCTACCGGCGAACTTCTGCGAGACGAAGGGCCGTGTGTGGGAGGGCCGGCGGCCCAGCAGGCCCAGCAGGCTGCGGTGTTCCGTCTTGTCCCTGAGGAGCTCGTTCAGGATGCAGAGAGGTGAGCGGCTGCTGGAGCCCGGGTCTCCGGAGCCCAGGCCTCGGCCGATGCGCTTCAGGTGGCCGCGGACGTGGTTGGACAGGCCTGTCCGGGTGTCAAACCAGCCCCAGCAGAGAGGGCACGTGTGCTCTGTCTGAGACTCTGGCTTATCCACTGCTGTCAGTAGGGGAAAGAATACGAATTACAGAGTGAGCAAATGGTTAATGGAGAGTGTAAACATCATAGGTGATGAGAGTAAAAGACTTCAGGGAGGGGGCAACAGGTAGAGAGATTATTTAATTTCAAAGCCAACTGGAGTAAGGGTTGTTGTTAGTTTAAGATGGAAGGCAGAAATGAAATACACCCAAAGCCCAAAGACGTCTATTCTTCGGGGTGAACTGATGATTACTCTCGGATATGTTTCAGATGATTAAGCTGATGTTATCAGAGGACAAGGTGAAATGTCCACCGTCCTTCGCTGTGGATTGTACAGTATGTGCTCATTAAATGACCTATATAGGCTTGAGTACACAGCAGTTACTGCTCCAAAGTGGGTGTAGTTTGGTGTATGGTAATTTCTGGCCTCCAGCTTACATATTCATAGGTTAACCAAAGCCTAATATGTAATGATCACATGCACTTGAGAGTGAAAAGTGAACTCATGCTGCAATAATTCTGATATGAAGGAGTAAGTAAAAAGGGCAGCATAGCTCATAGTTAATGTCATTTCATTCCTCTGGAATTGTAGATTTGTGATATAAAATGCTAATTAACTTTTCTTCAAAACATAATAATGCATTATTTGGTCTTTTCAATTTGTTAACCTACCGGTAGATACATTTTCATGAGGAGAAAGAAAAGGTGAAAGTGTCACTTCAGTATGGGAATGCTTGCAACAATAATTACACTAAAATGTTCTGCTACAGGCTCATTCAAGTCTGTTATATTCAATTATAGTCAATTATATTGCTGTGTATATCATGTTTATATTAAAAGATAACTGTATAGTATAAAGTCTACGATAAGTCTACGATTTCACTGGGGAATGTGAAGACATAAGGAACCTGATAGCCCTTTACACACTATTTCTTTGCAAGGATATCTCTGTGTAATAACTGAACCTGACCCTGTTTATATAAGAGGCTAGAGAAACCTGGACCTGCATCTGGCATTACCCCCACAATTACCTGTGCCAGGATCTGAAAATGTGTTTTTATTTGTCGTTTCCTGTGTAGCTGTTTCTTGCAGAAAAATACTACCTGGTTAACCTTTAACATAAACGCAAATGGTAAAAACAAGTTGTAATTGGGAGTGACTGTGTATGATGGTGTGCGCTTGTGTTCAAGAAGGGAATAATTACAAAACTGACCAAGGGCCTTGACCTGTATTGCAACTAATGTAAGCAGCTGGGTCGAATAATATGCATGAATTTGATAAAAGTTCACAAAGGAAGTAACTTTAAGTGACTGTCTTTATGTTGATTATTGTTAAATGTTAATTATGACAATCCACACCTTAAGCAATCATAATAAGGCACAATACATTATTTAAAAAAAATGGTGAGGCCTAAAATAAGAGCATAAGCAAGCAGAGGGTGTCAAAAACATCAGAAAGCTTTGAGGTTTACACCTTTCTTGAGTCGGCGGGAGATGGTGGAGGGTGCCTTCCTTCGTATTCGTGGCTGCCGGTCCTGAGACGCCACCTGCTCAGGCGACACCATGTGCCGAGCGTCATAGCTCAGCCCTACCCTGTGTAGATGTCCACGTACATGATTGGACAACCCCACCCCTGACTCAAACAACGCCGGGCAGTATGGACAAGACTTTCTGTCGCTGGTGAAAGCAGGGGGGCCTTGGCACTCAGAGAAGGATCCATGAATTGACTCCACAGATGGGACATCCAGGCTCACAGATGTCTCCTCACATTCCTCCTTGATGATCAGGTCATGGATGTCTTCACAATCGCTCTCTTCCTCGTCCTCTGAGCCATTAGAATGGAGGATGTCCTTTCGAATGGGCAACCGCGACCTGGGAAGGTAGAGTGGTTTTGCAGACATAAAATGGTTCCGTTGGCTCTCACTGTTATCGAGGAATGTGGACGAGTAATCTCTGAAGTCAAGGGAGTCATCTTCATCATCATCTTCTTCATCGTCATCATCTTCTTCTTCTTCTTCTTCTTCTTCTTCTTCGTCTTCTGTGAGCACTGGTGATATTGGTTCTGGTTTTGGTTTGAGTGTGTTATGATATGGGATGGACATTTTTCTTTTGGACAGTGTCCTGTGGGGGACAGGTTGGAATAGTAATTCTCTACCACTTTGAATGTCACGGTTGGGGTGACATTTGTGGTTTTGATGGATCATGTCTGTTTTGGCATCGGAGTAGGCTTCTGAGTCACTAGTATGCTTCGTTTTATCCCTGTCTTCTGGCCTCAGCCCTGCGCATTCCTGATTGCCCACTTCGTCATGCAGGAGGCTTCTTGTCACATCTATTCTTGCTGTCGGTGGGGGAGGTAATTTGCTTGGCTTGTCAAGTCTTGGGAAAGATGATGACAGCTTGTTTGTTGAACTGCCAAAGGTCCATTTGAACAGCGGCAAGCTGAAACCTTTCCGGGCTTTTTGTGAGACTCTGTTTTGCACACACAGGTCAGCGATGCCGCTGGACCAAACGGGTGATGCGCCTCCCCTCTTTTGAGCCTGAGTCTCCGAGTTCAGCTTTGGCTTCAGCTGTGACAGGCGAGAGTTGCCTGGTTTAGCCTGGCTGGTTAACCTGCTCAGGTCCAAGCCCAGCTTATTCGGCTCGGCATCTCTACTAAATGGTTTCCCCTCATCCTCATCATTCCCAAAATATGGCTGTCGGTGAATTAGTTCGGTGTGCTTTTTAAGGATATTTCTATTCTGTGTGCTAAAGGGGCATATGTTACAGTACAACAAGGTGATACGATTGGTCCCCGTCTTCACGTCCTCCCGACCCCTGGGGTGCCTTGCGTGGGTGGAGTCTGTGTAGACGTGGTTGGGGTGGTGGGCTGTGCATCTGTGCGCCTCCAGCTCCTGTGGGGTGGCAGCCATGTGGCTGCAGCTCTCGCAGCAGTAGTAGCGCTTGTCCTTCTCGTGCGTCTTGGCGTGCTGCACGAAGGTCTTGGCGCAGTCTGTGCCAAAGACACACTGCGGGCACTGAAGCCGGGCCTGGCGGCCCTCATCTTGGAGCTCACTCAGGCCCTTTATCTCCTCCATCAGCCGCTCACGCCGTGCCTGGTGGATGACCATGTGCTTTTGCAGGGCGCTACCGTCGCGGAAGGAGCGGCCGCACTCACGGCAAATGTAGGGCCGTGGCACGTTGACGTTGGGAGGAGCCTGGTGGTGCAGCATGTGCCGGTGTAAGTGAGCCTTCTCCTTGAAGTTGACGTTGCACTTGGTACAGGGGAAGAACAAAGGCTCACCAGCGGGGTCGGACACTGATTCTGCACTTACATGATTTGGTTTGGCGCTCTCAGTGTCATTTCCCTCATGGCATTTCCTCTTCATAAAGTGCTCTTTCATGTCTTCTGCTCCGTCGCTACAATCTAAGTGGGGGACCATAGGTGATTTGGCATTAGGCTTCCTCCTGATATTGTGTTCTTTGCTAACGACCATGTCATTGTCATCAGAACAATCATAAGTCAAGGACTGTTTTGCTAAGGAAACAAAGCCAGCGTCTCCGGCCCTGTCCACGGCGTTCAGCTTCCTCTTCCTGCGGCTCCGACTGGGAGGCGATGGCTGACTGGGAGGCGACGGCTCTGTTTTCTTGGGACTGCTCATCAGGAAGTGCATGAATTCACTCTGTGGCTCCCAGGTCAAGTCCTCCTCACAGTCTTCTGAAGAGCTCTCTGAGGACTCTGAACCGAAATCCCACAAGGACCTCCCACCAGTTCCCCCCTTACCCACCCGGTTTTGGCCAGTGGGTTCATTTAGTGAGCGGTTGCGTGGCGCTTCCTGCCGTGGTAGCTCAAAATCACTATGCTCACTGTCAGAAGCAGCCTCAGATGCTGATGCCTCTTCTGCTTTTATATAAGGAGGTTTGGTTTTACTGAAAAGGTTCTCCTCTGTTACTCTGTCTTTTCCAGAGCTGATCTTGTCTAATTGAGGACCCGTAGGACATTTTGGGGAGAGCTGTGGTGTGTCCTCTGCTGAGTTAGGGCCACTGCCACTGGTCGAGTCACCATCAGTGTCTTCCAGTAGTTGTGACTGCCCCTCCCGAGTGGAATGTGACGGAGATCCATTAATAATCTCTCCTGAAGGTGATGCTGGTTCTGGTTGGGGTCCATTGAAAGGCCTGTACTCAGAATCTGAAGAGAGACCTGTAACTTTGCTCTTGACAGTAGGGGAGGGGAGGTTTTGCAGACGCCAAGGCCTGTCAGATGCTGGGTCCCCCTCTTTGTCCTCTTCTGCTTTAGACTTTATGTCAGCCATGTTGGCTCAACAGTCTGGAAAGGAAGAGGAAAAAGACAGAAATACAGGCAGACAGAGAGAGAGAGAAATGGAGAGAGAGAAAGAACATGATTAGTTCTTCGTGCTGATCGAGTGACAGATCGCCTCTTTAAGAAAGACTACAGGGGGGAAAATGACATTGGGAGCATTTGACAACAGCAGAATTAAAACAGTAATGTGCGTATCAGCTAGACGCCATCACCTCACGCAGGTGCTATCTTGGCGACTGCCAACGTGTGAAATGACAACTTTTCCCAACACAAAGAACCGGTGGCTGCACAGTGGAGGCCCTGAAAGTCCCCCCACTGTTCGCCCAAATGAAGAGGGGTGGGAGTGAAGGCGTGACAGGAGGAGCGTCACAGGGCTCCCCACCTCTATTCACAACCCAGCCTACAGCTCCTCTTTGGAACCCAGGAGAACAGGGGGGGGGGGGGGGGTAATAATGTGTGTAGACACCAGGGAGGGAACCTTTCTGTCCACCCTCTATTGCCACAGCCCACCCCATTCCCTGCCCCCATCTGCACCCCCTTTCCACCCCCCACTCTCAAGTTCTCAGCCTCCTTGCTAAAATTGATCAATTTCCATGGGAACGAAGTGCACGACCTATGAGATTGGGCTGTGTCTTAGCACTCTCAGATGGTGCCAAAGCTGATCCCAGCACGAGACCGTTGTTGCTTCAATCCTGACAAATTGGTCCACATGTGCCAGTGTACACAGACACACAGAAAGTCTCATGTCATCACAAAGGCTCACACACAGACACACACACAGGCTCATAAAGACACTCTCACGTACACACAGAGATGCAGTTACACACACAGATCACATCAACACACACAAACACTGGACAGCTTGCCTGACAGTAAACACACACGCGAGGTGAAACTTGGCCCCTCCCCACCTTGCACCTCTAAATGAAGGAAACAGGCAGAAATCTAATTTCACAGAGATGTCTATTTGCAGACCTGCCCTTTCTGAGTTATGACCGAATGTCTGAGTTACAAAATGTGTTAAACGACACACGTGTGTTTGTGTGTCTGTGTTAATGTGTGTGCATTTTAGGAAGAGTCGAAGTGTGTCTCCTAAGTCAACAAACGCATGCTCTGTGGATCTGTCATCCCCGATGCGGGGCTCAGCTCAACAGGAAGCCTCGTCGCTAACGAAGTGGTAAATTCAGTGTTAATGAGTGGCTTCACTGTTACCACCTCAGAGGTAAAACCTTTCCCAGCTCCATATTCCATCCATCTGCCATGGTGTTAGGAGGTTTGGGGTGGGAGTAAAGAGCGACTGGGATGGAGGTGGGGTGGGGGGTGCGTTTTTGGAGGCAGAACATATGCCCCGTGTTTTTCTGAAAAGCCAACTTACACTGCTTACACCCCAGAACAGCAGGGGTGGCTCGGCCGGTAAAACCTGATTTCAGGTCTCACGTTCATGGCAGGCTCATTAGCAGGGAGCCACATGCCACACTCTATGCAATGCTCTGGGTACAAAAAGAAAAGAAAAACAGGGAAGTCAACTGCATTGAATCTTTTAAAAACCACTCATTACGGATTTACATTTAGTCTGTATAAAACGGACTTTGACCCACTGGAAGTAGTGTTACAAGCTTTTAGAACTTAGGCTAAAAGCCTAAATCAATCTTTGTTGATATGCTACATTCATCTCTTATGATGGTTATGTTTGTATTTATTTTCCTTAGTTTCATTCACTTCACAAATGAAAAATGTGAATACTGAAAAAACACTTTCACAGAGGAGGTCCTATTGTGCTCAGTCGGAACAAGCTAGAAGGGCACTTCACACATCTGTGACGTGCATATGTTGCAGGGCTTTTTGGATCCCATTTTTGTCACTTGCACTAACACTCTTGTTGCACCTCATCTTGAGGTTATGGCTGGTAAAAATATGAGGTGATAATTGCATATAATCATTACACATTATTCTCCGGTCCCACATAACATCAACCTTATCTGGTATATTTAATAATCATGTAAGAACACAGAGCAAGGAAATGCTCTCCTTTTTTCCCCCTTTCTGAACTTACAACAGATATAACTTTCCCCTCGTGTCTTCTTCATGTCTGACAGCTCCTACTGCGAATATAAAAACATAAACAACTACTACAAGATACAAAGACGCAGCCCAAATGGGGTGGCATCATTTCTCTATGTGTCTGTGTCTGCACTCCTATACCTTCAACAGCACATGTCACTAATGGTACCCATACAAAACAACTTTTAAGAAGATATCATCAGGCCAATACATTTATTGAGAATGGGGGCGGTTTGAAACTTAATGTCTCATCTGATTGATGTGTATGTCAAGGTGTTTCCTATCTCTCTGGTAATGGTCTCTAACCCAACCTGGCAATGCAGACACTAGGACCAGCTGGGACCAATGTCAATCAGGTCCAGACACATCACCCTTCTGCTCGCCATCATACTCGTTTGCCGCCATCACTGTCTTACCTCACCTGCTCTACCTATCCTCCCAGGTTAGACCACTAGGGGAGGAAACACCTAATGATACAGGTTGGACAATGACAAATGGGAGCTGGAATAGTGACAGTTGTTTCTATTACCAATTTAGATCAACAAGTCAAATAAAAGTGTTATTAACTTGATGTCTATGAGGCAGGAGGGCAAACATTTCTTCATGACTAATTCATTACGAAAAAAAACCCATGAAAAACATTCAGATACTCCAGCGTCTATGGTGCTTCATTGCAAGCCGAACTGTACAAACTTTTTTTGTCTAGCTTTTTTAAATAAGCCTGTTTTTTTTCCTTCAAGTTTTGTCATTTTGTAATGGAAAGACAGGAGTCATCCAGTAACTGTCACAATGCACAACTGTCTTCACTCACTGTTAAAATATATGACACTTCAAGACTTTTCTACAGTGATAGAATTTATAGCAACCCTGAGAAGATCTTGAGCAGTATGTACAAAGACATTCACAACCAGATTCAAAATGTCATAAATTACATCAATTTAGTCTGCTTTTTCTGAGGAACAATAAGTGTTGAAAATGCTCCTGCATTACCATACAGTGTTTGAGAGATGTTCAAAACAGTTGGTTGAACACACAGATGGTTGAATAAGAACAGAGTGTGCATCAGGTACTTTCGCTGCATTAACTGAGAACTTTAACTGCCTACATTTGCACATCAGCTAAACATATCCTCATACATTTTTACTTGTGATTTCCAACTTCACATTGGAATGTCTTTGTGAGCTTCAAAAATTCAAATGACATCATGCCTACATGTTATTGACATACTGCTTGTTTCTTTGGAATTTTGTGCATTGAAATAACATTTATTAATCCTTTTCTTTAAGCACTACATCTTACGTGTGTTACATGCTTTCTTCATTTCAAGTCCCTATGATATTTGACAATGGTTTCAATTTGGTACTAAATTCAAGTTCAATATAAAAGCTTCGGCATAAGACGAGCGGACATAAGCTTTATATGGTTTTCATAAATACAACACCGATTTGCTGTCTTGAAGGTCCTCTTAAACCTCAATAAGCTCAAATTATTTAATGAAATTCAGTCAGTCAAGGTGTTGAAATTCTGGAGGCTGGGTGTCAAACTGTAATACAAGCTTGCATTAATGATGTGTTTACTAATATTGCTTCATTCAGAGTTACCATTAGAGGCTGCGAAACTATTTCCTAAATCTTTCAGTCTTAATTAGACATATGGCACAAATATAGAATCCCTACTAAGAATTCTCTATAGAATTCTCAGATACTTCATACACATTTCCTTTAACTTTTGGGAGCTCGATTGCACATAAGGTCAAGTAAAAGGGTGAACTGATTTAGACTTATCTTTTACTAGTGTTCATGATTACCTAGTGCCTGTAAAAATACCTCAATTCAGCAATTCTTCATTCAACAAAAACTTCAAGTCATACTTTTACACCAAGATGCCTGGAGAATCGTATGAATAAATAGGTCAGGTTTAAAATATTACTTGCATATAAGCTTCACAAGTGAAAAGGTGTCTGATTCTGTTGGAAAGACTTGAGAGCTGGACTGTATCCAAAAGCTCAGTACTGCTTTCCTTCACAGGTGCTGAATATTGTCAATGTATCAGTGAAAGCAGATATACCATTTTTTAATATATAGGATATTACTCTGGATTTACCTGATATTTTGTTGATGGGGTGTGAAAAACAACTAAATTACCCTTTAAAATCGTAGACTGCTCTCCTGAGGTAGACCTGTGAGAACAGCAATGACGCAAACAGACTGCAACGCAAGACCCAAACCCAAACCCCAATCAATTAAGCCCAAGAGGTACAGAGAAGCTTTCGGGTCGAAGAGAGACAGCCAACACATCCTGACTGCACTCTCCCCATCAAGTTGAACCCAAGTCCTAATCACATCCCGCACACTTTTGCTCTGAAAGGTTAACTCCTCCTAACTAACAACCTCCTCTCTCAAACAGACCCTCATGCACACACATACACACACATTCACCTCCAGAAAGAAAGATGGGCGATCACCTAAAATGGCTGCACTCAAGTGCCAGCAGCTTTAGTGCAGAGTATGAGGAAGTTTGGTGGATGGCAGGGGTTGGCTGGGTAAAGAGGGTGGGGGGGGGGTGTCTAGGAGCACTCGGGGGTGTGATAAAAGGGGACAGCGCGGGAGTGACAGTTGGGTTAAGGCGGGAGTCATGTTCAATAGCAGGTAGGGGAACATCAAACGGTCCGAGTTCACAGGAAAACCCGTGCAACCTTGTCTTGAAGGAGGATTTTCTGTTGTGCGGAGCAGATTAGCTCTGTTCAAGCTGCTGACACGGCCTCATTTGCTGCCCTGTAGTGTTGATGGGGGGGGGGGGGGGGGCAGGGTGGTGGTTGAGGCGGGAGAGGAGGGGAGGATTAAACGATATAAACTTTGAAGCTTTAAACAATACCTTTCAAAATTAAACGGATTAGGGGAGGGTTGTCTGATGGGGATTTCCAGGGGCTTTGTTAGTTTTAAACTTCTCTCTCTCCTTCTCTCTGCCTTTTTTATATATATATAAAGAGAGGAAGAAACTGGGAGGGGAGAAACAGTGAAGAGGAGAGGAGAGGAAAGGAAAAAATCAGCAGGTCTAGAATTTCTCAGGCATGTGACGCTTTTAATGAGAACACTCTCACAATGTTGAGGCCAGTAAGCCCCAGAGAGTCTCCTCCAGTGAGTGGAGCGTCCGTCTGATAAACACCAGTCTCCTACAGCATGAGGAGTCAGACATACAGAGTTCATGTCTTAGAAAGTGTCTTTAAAAGGGAAAAAAGGAAGGTGAAGGAACAAGAAAAAAACAGAACCCGCACAGGAGGAGACACACACAAAAAAAAGGCTGTCAGGTTTATCGACCCGCCTCACTACAGAAACTTAACTGTGCATTTATTAAAACCCCGGTGAGGAAAATTTACATTAATTGTGTTTTTCCAGGTTTTGCATGGAAGGTGCAGAGAAGAATTTGCATGCGTTATTGCATTGAGGAGAAAGGGAGACTGAAGGAGAGAAAAAAATATCTCAGTTCATCTGTTCAAAGAGAAACATGGAAATATGGAGCATGCTTTTTTCTGAGGTGACTTTTTTTATGAAGTTGTAGGGGCTAGATGCTGCTTTTCATTAAATGCGATGATAACCAGAGTTTGTATAAATACGATGGGGGCTGCATGGGCTACAAGAAGGCTCTGTGATCGGGATGCGTGAGGAGATGCATCTGTCTCAGGTTGAGTTGCAAGGAGGCAGGGTGTCATTGGGAGGGGGGGGGTGGAGGGTGGGGGGCAGAAGAGAAACAGCAAAAAAAAAAAAAAAAAAAACCTATCTTTGTCGCTGCCGCTTTGCAGTAGACACGTGACCCCCCGCAGATGAAAGGCAGCCGTGTCAAACCTCCTCTCCAAATTGAGGACGGGATCCAGTCTGCCTCAGACATCAGTGCGCTTAAATTTAGAGGAGTGTCAGGCACTGCACATATCAAGATGAAACATCGACGATTGCCTTTTCTTTACAAGGCATAATGTGAAGGGCGAGCGTGCTCTTGGCACGAGAACGTGAGAAAGACAGACAGAGAGAGAGGGAGAAAGAGAAGAGAGGATGCACAGAGAGGGAGGGGAGCGAATTGTGGCCTCACTTAATGGCTATAACATTTCTTGAGGACAGGCAACATCTTCAAAAGTTTTAGAATTGCAGACGTATACGTTTCTCTTACAAGGAATCTCAATGGAACACAAGGTAGGGGTAACGGAATAGCAGGGGTAATAAAATGCAGCTAATTTTGGGGTTGCCTGGATGCCATACTGCTGTTTTTTATTTATGAGATGTTCAATCGTCTCCTGTAAAGGTAACATTGAGATGGTTTACGAGGACTGAGAGAGAGCAAAGACAAAGGGAGACCCGTCAAGCAAAAAAAAAGAAAAAGTCACAGGAAGTGAGAAACAAACTTTTTCTGGGTCCTGAGAACAGCCCACTCAACAAAAAAACAAACTTAATGAGATTTGTTTTTTGTTTTGTCACAGTTGCCATTACAAAGTGTATTTGTATTTAATGTTCTACTGGGGAAAGTGTGCAAAAGGGCTACCTGTCACAGGGTGGCCACAAAGCCAAGAAAAAAGAAATCGCACCACACACTACCAGAGCATGCATGATACAGATTAAGCCATACGTGGAACAAAACTGTCTGCCCACATTTTCTTTAAATAAAAAACATCCTCACAGACCGTTGTAATCAGATAGAAAGACATACTCTTGGCCTAAAGCATTTCATAATGAGTCCCATCGCTGTTCTCGGCGGTCGGAGGCCTTGTCTGGCAGCAGAATTAGACAGGATCAAATCTCCAATCAAACAGCGCGCCTGACCTTCCCCACCAGACACCAAGCCATGGTGATCTCAAAGAGGCCAGCCTTCCTGAAGGACCGGTGTCCCCCCGAGCACCCTCGAGTCCAGCTCAGCTTCAGAGACACGCCACAGGCAGGAGGGAGAAAAGGCGTGAGAGGGAGCGAGGGAGAGGGAAGAGAGTGTGGAAATCAGTATTCAATGCCACTGTCAATGACATCAATTCAGCCCTAAATGAAGAGGTGGACCCAGCCTCATTGTCGGTCATTAACATCCAAGAGCCTCTCAATCAGCCCTGGCCCCCAAACATGTCAAAGAGCTAAAGGAGGGACTGGTGAAAGGGGAGGAGGGGGGCTGCTCAGAGGGAACTGGGGGAGGGGGATAGTTACCTCAGTGGCCTGCCAGAGGCTCCACGGAGAGATGCAAATTGCCTCCCCAGGGACCCTGAGGGGATGTGGAAAAGCTGCTTGCTTGGAGGCAATGGGAAGCTAATGAGTGTAATGGTAAATGTATACAAAAGAGGAAGACAAGGCAAGGAAAGGGAGAGAGAGGAGAGGAGGAGGGGAGACCTCTCTCACTCTGTCTCTTCTTCTCTCTGTGTCTGTGCCCCTCGCTCTAGCTATCCATCTCTCTTATCTGGCTCTTCAGTCAAACTGATATAATTGTATCAATGGTGGGGTTTTGGTGAAGGGAGGATTTTGGAAACCTCTCCCCCACACCCCTCCTCCTCCTCCACCACCGTCTGTTTTCCAGCCTCAGAGCATTTATGCCGTCAGTCCACTGTCAAAAGACAGGAATGGTTCAAAAGACAGCCAGTCATTAGATTATTAAAACAGCTGAGCAAATGGAAGCTGTTCAGAATTGCATGTTTTGATAGCTATGCGACCTCTAACCCTCCTATCCTACTGGGATTAGTCATACTGTTCTCATGCTATGCGGCCAAGGACAGAAAAGATTGGACATTAGGACTCTACCACAGAGCTTGTGGACATCACCAGTCAGTGATTAGTGCCTATATATCCAGGGCGGGACAAGGAAACCTAAAATCTCTTTCACACACAGTTCTGGTTATATTTCTGGGATAACCAGTAGTGATTTTCGACTATTCATACATCCAGCTACATTCAGGAACATTTCCCTCTTGCACCTTTTCACACATGCCATGGCAGTGCTGGAATAGATGGGGCAAGTGCAGCAGAAAGTGGCAGATGGATTTACGTGCTGGTCCCTGCAATGGTTCCTCTTTCATTCACAACACAGCCAAACAGGCATTTTCTCTGAAGTGTTACAATGTCTTGAGGTTTACCTGAATATCGATCCCTCCTCCCATTCACACATGACCCGATAAAGAAAATGTTCATGAACATTTCAGGGATGAACGGCATGTACGAAACTATTCCTCTATTCCTGTTTACATTTTTAGTAAGACTAATTCAATAATTCAAACCTGAAATGCTAATTCACACTACACATACACTTCAACGCAACAAACTAATGTTCTACTTTTTACAACCCAAATAAACATGTCTCTATATAAGATGATGCAGAGTGCGGTCATGTTTCTATAAAAGAGGATGCAGAGTGCAGTACATTTTCAATGTATACAGTACAGTGCAAAAGTGTTAGCGTAGCTACGTCGGTTATCGTCCAGTTCATTAAAAATCGTCCAGTCTGTTAAACAATCGATATTCTAAGTTTAATAATAGATTCACATGACAACGCAAACTTAGCCGATAACACAGACATGCCGTGTTACGATAGGATCTTTAGTGGATCCTATCGGAGCTGATACTGGCATTATTAAATGGATTAAGGATTGGTTAGAGTTCACCGAACTTAGTCTACTCAGTCTGTCATACTCACTGCCACTGCTTCATGTCTTATTCGTTTTTGGTGTCAGGTGCATGATTAGATGCACTGACGACCAGTGTGAAGTTAGCTTGATATAGGACATTTGGTTTACAAGGACATTCACAACATAGCTAGACCTATGACGATTATCTTCCAGCAAGTTTAATTAACTAGTTGTACATTGTGTTATTTGGCTTTGTATTCAGTTGTGAAATTGAAAATAGTATTCAAAAATGAGTAAACTTAAGAAATATTGTTGCCTTCAACTGTTTATTCTGCCATTCATCCTGCAAAGACATAAAAATAAATATTCCTTCTTAACTTCATGCATATTGAAGGGTTATTTCTGTGAATAGAATATCTGTGAAGTAATGCCAGGAGTGGTAAACTAATTCTGATTAAAATGAATTTCTTCAAAAATATTGCTTTGGAATACATTTAAACTAATTGTATATGTGTTGCTCTTTCAATAAGTGCAGTGTGGTTTACTACAGCTTCATGAAGCCTTACACAAGAATACAAATAATATTCAATAAAACAAAGAGCACGGAAGGTATCCAAATTCAGGTATCCAAATTGAAAGAAAGGTGTATCTCTACTTAAGCTGTTTCATTCAGTCATTGATTTGTGTCAAAAGGAAATATCATATTTTAGATTTTCTAAATCTCTTTTTGAAAATAGTGAAGCATGCTGTAAAAAGAAAGAAAGTAACAGATCACATTGCTGATTAAAAAACTTAGGGCCATCAGCTCAGAACTGGCAGAAACCAGTGTCACTTGGGATTTCATGAAGAGACAAAAAGTATCAAGACAGTCTAAAGGTGCCATTAGGGTACTCAAACGGTCGCATCGGATAGTCGGGCGGTGGCCGGATAGTACGTACTAGTTAGCATTTGTGTCCCGTTATGGTGCTCCAACGGCCGTGGGGGCTGAAAACAATTCACTGCCACAACAGCAGGCGGAGTAGCGGTTTACCTGCCGAAGATAAGCTAATTCATGACGTTTTTCTGCGATGGAAATCGTTAGTTGGCCTTGCCTCTCCACCATAACTGTCACTTACTTACTGTTGTCACTGCTCAAATGTAGCAGGTGTCAGCAGACACATAACAACCTGACTTTGTCTAATGTTATATATACACCTGAAAGGGCAAACTTATCTCTATCATGGTTGGTATTTTTTGTGGGAGAAACAGTAGCAATCTACAACAAAATGATATGCTTATCTTACACTATAGAAACTATTAAAAAACGATTCAATTAAATTAATATGTTCTTATTTTCTTCTGTATTTTCGTCATATTCAGATTTTCAATGATGATTTCTGGGTAATTTTTGTGTTGTTGTCCAATGTCAAATCTCTATTTGATCATGTGACGAGACGATACGATGTGTAGCCTAATGTTTACGAAGGGGCAACATTGTGAATTATACAATAAATAAGTTGTGAAATGAAAGGAAAACACATCACAGTTAAAGTTTGTATGAGTATTAATTAATTCACATCGATATGAAGTGGTTTTTAGTGGAGATTTCGAAAAATGATCGCAACATATTGAAAAATCCTGTGCTTGCGTTGTATACGTGGACTTCAAGTTTACAAGAAAAAATTAAATATCTTCAATGGTAAGACCCTTTTGTTGTGCCTCTTCTGGTGTAGCATACAATGTGAGTTTTATTTGGGTATAGCAGATGCCTATCATGTGTAATGTGTAGGCTATTTCATTCCGTTCTTGCAATGTGAATAATTTAATTTCAATATGCTTATCTCCCTCTCGTGGGCGGTTGTACTTTTAACGGGGCTTGTTTGTGTGAGCGAGTGCATGTAGTAGGCTATCTGTTGATGCCAGAGTTTAAAAAAGCCAATCACGGCCAAGTAGTATCCGTCGCCATGAACGGACCGACAGAATTTTTTGCGGGGACATGGAGAGCTGTCCGAGTGCTCTGGAGAGCACGGGAGGGCGTTTCAGCTACCTGAGAAGGCGTTCCAGCTACCTGAAGGTGTTCCTATGTGCCCAAAATCGTGTTGTACGGAGAAGTCTAATTCGGCCTTAAATCCACTGAAGAACTGCGGCAAGTTGTCGTAAATATCTATACGGATCTGGACCCAGGTGCAAACATATTTGGACCGAAGCCAAAATCAACATTCTAATTTAATAATGATCCAAGTTAGTTTTCATTGGTGAGCGATTTTGCGCTGTATATTTGTATCCTAATCGATGTGGTTTCTGTCTTCCGTGTCCAATCCAGAAGTCCAATCAGGAGCTGTAATAACAACAACACTATGAGAACTCACTCACTCAATGTTGGCCGCGAGCTCTGTGGGTCACGCAGGTTGTGTGTGTCAATGGCAACAACACGGGCAGACCGATTTGTGAACGATATCTGTTTCTCAGCAAATGAAAATCATGGCGTTGATTCCGAAGTGGACTGAAAAGTATGCAATTGTGCTGCGTGTGGGGAGCACAAAACCGATGTGTTTAATCTACAACGAGACGGTTGCCCTTGTCAAAAGTGGTAACGTGAAACATCACTTTGAAACAAGCAAGCACACTTTGAACAAAATTACCCCCAGAATTCTGAGCTAAGGTCCAGAAAAATAAACCATCTGCAATCATCATACCAAGCAACATGCAGTGTAATAGTTATATCAGCCACACTACAAGAGTGTGCATACCTCAACATACTGTTGTGAGTCTGCCTTTTCAACCATGAATATAGTGAAAAACAAATACGGGAGCACACTCACTAATGAACACTTACATCAGTGCCTCCACCTGACCTTCACACCTTGTTTGCCCAAGTTTTAAGCACAAAAAAGGTGTTACCTTTTACACAAATAAGGCCAGACCACATCACCTTTTGTGCATAGTTCAAACGCTTTTGTTGGAGTTATGTTTTTGAATTTTGACCGTCACTGTTCTGGACCCTGGACAGAATGGAAATTTGCCGAGTGGACCTTTCGGGTTTCTAATTGAGTTCCCCTGGTCTATGACAACCCTCTGCGCTCCAAGTGGCTTTACATAAAGTCACACCACACTGCATTTAGTACAGTGTAGCACTGAAAATGGAGAAGCATTGCTATCTGTGCACATTACAGTGTTGTGATATCAAACTGAGCAAACATGCTTTTGACACAGCTTAGCAACCACCTTTAAGTGTTCTATACGTTTGCAGTACATAAGGTCTGATTCTGCAAATGATAAAGGTACTTGTGAGTGAGACAAGCAATCTGTACCTGGTTAATACTAAGTTTGTGACATTAATTATGCGCGTGTCATTTGATGTAGTACATTCATTGGAGAACCTACAAAATACCTTTAGTTTTTCGGGATTCCACGATTTGCTAATTCAACACATATTTACCAATTTACCAATAAGCAATTCAATTTTTTGTAATGATGCTGCATAGTTTCTTATTTACCATATAAATTGCACAATACATTGCAGAAAATCATCCTTGATGTTATTTCTGCTTCATCTGGCCTCCTGATAGTGGTATAAGGTTAGGCACAGCAGAGTCTGTCTGGCACTGCCTAATGTCCCACTCGTTTGGTGTCAGGTGTGTGATAGAATGACAGGTGAAGTGAACTGAACTTGGCATTAGACATTGCATTACATCGCTTGGCGTTCATGACTAAACTGGATCTTGAACTGTTAAATGAACTATTAATGCATTATGTTATTCTGCCTTGTACTCAGTTGTGAAATTTTAAATAGCCTACTGTTTGATACAATAGTATAGGATTCCTCATGACTGTTATTCTGGATATACACAATAACTTGTGATGGAGTTCAAAGTTTAGAACCAAGGCATGATATTTTATTTAATTTAAATACGTTCTAGCATGGATGAAATTACATATAAGTGTGGTTGTGAAAGTTCTCAGAGGTGGTTGTGAATGACTATGGTTGTGAAATCAGATGGCACATCTAAAATAAGGGCTCTTATGTCTCCATTGCATTAAAAAAAAAACACACAAAAACTAAAAATATTGAAATACTTTTTAAAACTATTTCATTTGTTTTCTAGTATATGTGAGGTTAAGTTGGGTATAAAGAGAAACATGAATAGCAATTTTCCCCAGAAATGTTTACAAAATCAACACCAGAGCCAAAGATCATGGGGGACTGAAAATAGTTTTGAAGGCAGTGTTACTGTATGTGGTATCATCCATTATGTTTAAGAGATTGGGTTTTTTTTGTGCCGAAGATTAAGATACTCTTACACTAATTTCACAAACTTAGTATTAACAATAATTTTTTTAAGCTGTATAACGAATTCATCAATCTTGCACGTTTTAAAGAAAAAATGGCTTTTGTGCATTCTAGTTTGAAAACCCATATTTGGGCCAATCACAAAAAGTTTCCTCTCAAGGAATATACTTTAACAGCTCTAAATACGACAGTGCTTCAACAGCTATACACACTTTCCACCGTTTCTTTACAAACCACTGTAGTGCTCCAGGCTACGCAGCCAAAAATTCAGCTCAGGACCTCAAGAGGAACCATAACCTCTGAAACAACCCAAGCACTTCATTACAATTAGGGATGCACGATGACAACAGTATAACATTGGTTATAGCCGATACGGAAGAAGTTAATGATTTTTTTAATGATTCCTTACTTTTCATGAGTGAATCGCTAGGGTAGACCAGAGGACCTCACAATACAACGATTTATTTTCTTCCCTTAACTGTTATGCTCCCAGCAGGAATCAAAGTGCTGTCCTGGCAATGACAGCCTCTTGCTTTAGCAACTGAGCTAAAGGTTTTAAACCAGGCCCAAATCAAAGCAGGTTATCTGCATGGTCTCTATGTGGTCAGTTTATGAGAACTGAGAGAGCGACGCATTTACATTTACATTTTACATTACATTACATTACACAGTACTGAGAGAGCCACAGTCAGGGGCAGGTTTTCAGACTGTGATAGACTGACAGAGCAGTGAGAGGATAAGAAGGTGGCGCAAGGGAGAGAAAGAGACAGGCTCTGTTGTCGTTTCGACTGACGGATGGTCACTCGTCCTTCTGGTTTTGCACTCACTGTATTGAGGGTTGGGACATGAATGAATGATTAGGCCTGAGCCCATAAACCACTTCAGAATTCTGCGCTTGCGTTTCTGTAGAAAAAGAGTTCTTATATTTTTTGATTTAATGCTAACGGCAATTTAATACAAGTATTATCTTACTATCCTTACAAAAATTGCACTATGCTAAACTTATATTACCTAATATAATTGTATAGGACTGAAATCAATTGCATTTTTAAGTCAAACAATCCAACGTATATCCCCCACATTCTCTCATTATATATTCCCGTGCAAGCTTGTGAAAGCACTGCGAAAAAGGGTTGGAAAATACCAATAATCTATGCTTTGAAGGTCATCCATCAGAAGGTGTGCGTTGTGTGCGGAATGCTGGAAGGAAAGGGGGATCTGTATGCAGGAGACAGCCAGGAGAAAGAGAGAGAGAGAGTGAGCGAGAATGGGCCGGAGGTTAATGATTGTGTAACCAGCTACAGCACCGGTACTCATCTGAGAATGCCAAATTTCACACTGCGTGGCGCTCCGACTGCGCCGAATCAGCATAATTGTACATCACCTGTGCAACCCCGGCTCAAATCTCTCAAATATCACATCCGGCGCCGGGAATAAAAGGGAGATTTAATGAGGACAGTGCCGTCCAAACTGTTACCTTGATGGATATTGCAAAGGTAGAGAGACAGAGAGAAAGACAGAGGGGATGACAGTGAAGGAGAGCATGGATTTGAAGCCTTGCAGACGATTTTGTGGCTAACTTTTTGCCTTTACCCTTTTCAGTGCCTGGGAAGAGTGGATTTAATTTTGGTTAATTGGAGTTCAGCGAGCAAGCGGAACACTCCTGCAGCCTTGGTTGCATCGATTCCCGAGGAATCGCTGCTTGTACACGCTTTACAAACATGTCTTCTCTGACTCGGTCGCATCCTCTGTAGTTTTTTTTCCTTTTTCGGTCAGATTTTAATTAGAATGCTACGCCTTTAGCCTTCCTGTCAGAAAACACAGGTACAGGTACACAGTCATATTCAGGCAATGCAGTGACTGCTGGAGAGGATGGGGGGAGTCATGCAACACTGAGTCAACTGTAGTTTACAGTCATTTCTACATAATTGCAGTTCACCTACCCTATTGCTTAACCTTCTCCATAGCCTTACCACATAGACTCTCAATTTAGTACTACCCTATTCATAGTAATAAAGACAACATCAGTGATGGGCTAAACTCAATAATGTACACTATGGGACACGTCTTCCTTGAGAACCATATTCAAAGGTTACAAAGGTATTTCATTATACCTAAAACTTTAATTAAAGCCTTAACTGGATTTGTTAATTTTTTTGTTTTCTGCATTTACAATAAAAATACCCAACCCAATGTATCACCATTGGCACTTTTTTTCAAAGCTTACGGCTCACCGTGGTGGTCAGAGGGATCAGCAGTCATATTGTGCCCCCTTGTGGCAGACGCCATCCACAGCAGTGCTTTGGTCCTAAACAAAAGGTTGAAGGTGCAAGAGGTGAAACGGTGGTACCTACCCTTGTGCTGAGCCTTGCCATCGGCAACCTTACTCATAGTGAGCAGGGGGAAGGGGAGGGTAAACTCTCACCTGCTTTCACAGGTGTCAAAAAGTTACAGCCCCAGCCAGTGTCTCTTTCGCACCTGGGAGAGGCAGGTGAGGCCACTTATTACAGATTTAACGACTTAATGAGGAGACTAATGTAAGAGGAGATTAATGAGTGGTAATGAGTTCTGGGGAATTGGGGACTCTGTCTGCTCACTACTAAGTGATTAACTGCATGGCATCATCCATATAAATACAACACTTAAAAAGCACCATTACGCTTAGCAGCAACATTAAAGGCACAGTCAATAGTTTTTTTGTCAAAGCATAAAAATGCTTCTGGATATACAATAATGAAGGCATGGGAAACAGACAGTGTGGTTGTGCTGTTGTGTATTCTATGCTTCTTGTGCTGATCAGGTATTGCATTTGTACACATTTTTACCTTGTAAAATGAAAACTAAATATAACATTTTTGTCCGATATTGTAATGGACTACACCAGTGGTCCCCAACCACCGGGCCGCGGCCCGGTACCGGTCCGTGAGGCATCTGTTACCGGGCCGCACAGAAAGAATAAATAATTTATATAAATTCCGCTGTATTAATTATTGGCGTCTGAAAGGTGTTTCATTTTGAAAAACGACCGGATTTTCCCGGACGTCACATTCGCCTGTGCCTTTTGTCACGTCAAGACGCTTCTCGTTCAAGTGATACGTCACTCACATAAGCCCACAAACTAGCGAAAATTAGTAAAAAAAAAAATAAAAAAAAACATCTTTGGAGAGCTTCTTTGCAAAGGTGAAAATGCCAACTAAGGAGCCAGAAGAGGAGCCTACGACCTCAAAAAAAGAAAGCTTCTTTCAACAGACAATACCAGGAGTCATACTTAAAATACGGGTTTATCGCAACAGGTGATTCTCACGCACCAATTCCGCTCTGTTTAATATGTGGCGACAAGCTAGCACCAATGAAGCCTTTAAAACTGCTTCGGCACATGGAAACCAAGCAACTGATTCAGAGTTTTGGTGAGTTGTATTTTTCATGCACTTAACGTTTGTAATACAATGGTGTTGGCAGCAAATTAACTCCACCTAACGTTAATGTTAGCTTTTGTGTATGAGCAGACCGGGCTTCATTCTATCAAATTCGCGGTTGCTTCACGGGTGCAATTGAATGATTCACATCAATATGAATGGATGACGTGTAAAATGACACCTTGAAGCCGGTCCGTGAAAAAAATCCCTACATTAAACCGGTCCGTGGTGCAAAAAAGGTTGGGGACCCCTGGACTACACTATACTATATTGTAGTGCGCTACAGTAACTGAACCACAAATTCTGCATACTTCCAACCATTTTAGATTGAACACAGTCCCTATCACAGGTGAGGTAGAAAGCCAGCACTCTATACACCTGGGAACATTTGCTACCGATTTGGTACCATGGACAGAGGAGTGACCACAGAGCGCTCTCTCTCCCACACTCGACCCGGTATGGCAGCGCACGCTTATTCTGATGACTCTGCTGCACCGCGCCTCAGCTCAGCTCAGGCACATTTAATATTCTGGCCCATTTTGCTAAATTAGAGCAGCGTGAAGGTTGCCAGCGCGTGTGCGCTCCCTATCGTCCTCTGCGCTCTTGCGGACACACACACACACACACACACACACACACACACACACACACACACACACACACACACACACACACACACACGTGGTGAGGCTTGTGACAGGCCACTATAGTATCAGAGCTCTTTCACACACCCTGCAAGCACAGCTGAAGGTGTGAGGGGAGTGCAGCCGCGAGTCTAGAACGTGATGCAGGCTTCACTTCTTGCTGTCACATCCAAGGTTGGAGACAGAGACTACAGCAGCGTCAACAAATTCCACATTCTGTTCTGAGGAATTTGTCAGAGTGAACACTCTTCTCGGGTAGTGTTCACACGAAAACGGGGAAAACAGAAATTTTGTTGCATTTTCGCCTCGCATCCACATGGTCTGAAAACTTATATATATATATTTTTTTTTTAAACAGTTTCCAGAGTGGAAACTTTTGTGGACATGTAAAAACTCAGCTTTTTGTAAATGACGATGACACAGCCCCAACTTGATCTAATCACCCTTCATTCTCCATGAAGCTTTAGGCTGAGCTTTGCCCTCCACAGCCTCCACTACGTCTTCAGTGGCAAGAAACAGAAAATCTATTTTTGACTGTCAGGCACGGACAGCATCATGGTTGTCAGCCAATTTGTTTTATTTCTATGAGGAGGACGTATTCTACCAAAATCCTCAGAGGCCAAGCCAAACTCCATCTTGGTTTGTCTGATGTAAAGTGATGCTTAATGCTAAATGCAACTTTAAGCAGGGTGAGTTCACTAAACTGGGGCAATTATGTTCATCCAAACAACATTTTGCTGAAAAAACAAAACAATTTATAGGATTTCTCTCATCTCGTTGTGTTACTGCCTTGATAATAATATTGTATGCTTGCAGACTTTACCTTGCAGCATACTAGGGTTATGCAAGAAATGTGATTTTACTCAACAAAAAGCTCTTAGCTGTACTATAGTCTGACTTGGTCAATGGCCATCGGAGACTTCAGTGCCTGCCTCCAATGTTCCCCTGGAGCACATTTTCATCCATGGTGGCATCATACTACCTCCTCATCACACACAAATGTCTGACACTGTTGTCCAATTAGAATGCAATGTTCCATTATGAGCTAGCATTATGCTTATTCTGAAATCTATACTGTAAAAGCGATTATCTCACTCATTCATTCAACCACATACTTCTCACTTACTCATTCACTCACTCACCCACACACAAATACCTCACTTACACACCTCACTAACTCACTCACTCACTCACTCACTCAATTCAAGCTGCTTTGTTACCATAACTGTTAAGATACAGTGTTACCACAGTCAGTATTCAGTAATACTCAGGGCCATGGACAGGCAATTATAATAAAGGACTCAAACTGACTATTATTTTGATGATCAATTATTCAGTAGATCATTTTTCCAATTAACTGATTAGTTGAATAGTTTCAACAAAAAAAAATCCTATATCATTTGTATATTAGGTTAATGCACTACCCATTCTGTATTCATTCAAGGGATGTTATCAATTCATTCAAGGGATGTTATCAACAAATCATAAAACATTATATTCACTGCCCTAATACATGAAATGATGCATTTATCAAAAGGAGTTTGAAAAACATTGTTTCCGAACAGTTACCAGCAACATTTACTGAACTTCTCACTATTATATTCACATCACTGGGGGCTTGTGGAAGTGCACACAACCACACTGCGACAAAAAAAGAATCAGACGGTAACGCTTTGATGTTAAGCATAGGGCGTAATAAAACAAACTGCACCAACCACATTTCACATCATTGCACAAGTTGTGTTCCAGTGAGGAATAGCATAACCCTGTGGGTTCACTATCACAAGATTTACATTCAGCGTCTGTGACGAGACGAAAGTTGCTTGTGCCTGCTTTCCTAATTATCTATGGAATGCACATAGCATTGCTGGAGACATTGCATAATCATAGCATAGCATAGACACATAGCATAGAGTATGCAACTTTCTTGTTTTTCTAATCAGTTTATATAAACCAAACTTAAAAGGTTTAGGCTAATAACACTAACATAGTGAATTGGCTAACAAGATTGTGATATGAAACTAACTAAAGTTGAATCTCATAATTGAATTGCAAATTCCCATCTTTCAAAATTGCACTGCTCATCATACTTCATTTGGTTTAGAACTTAAGTTAGCAAAATCTCCGTCCGGAGAGCCAACACGTTTCTTTTTCAAATACATGTACATAGGAGATGCTCACCCATGCTGGTCAACTCTTATCACTGCAATGCAGCTGACGACCCTCTTAGCAAAGGCCATGGTTTGGTGAAATGCTCCTAGATTTAAATATCTGGGGGTCATCCTTTAGTCTGTGTTAATCCACTTTTCCACTTTTAAATGTAATATTACTAAAATTGCCCGGTGAAAGAACTATTGGGCCAAAGAAAGGACCCCGTGATTACAGAAGGGGTCAGTTTCACATTTGGACTTGCAGATAATGTCAGGCATTAGGCATCAGAGGACAGGAATGCAATAACAAAAGTTTCCTTACCACTCTGTTCCACAGCATTGGGCCTGCCTGGACTTCTCCTGAAATCCCATCTGCAAAACAAAACATTATTGCTATGACGATGTTCTACGACCAATAAAAGTTCTTCCTTTCAGGTTTTCAGTTGCAGAGTTAGTGAAATGTCACCTACAGTCCTTGACCAAACATAAGAAGACCACATTCAGCCCAGTCACTCAAAATAACATAAAAGGTTCACATTTTTTGTCAAGGCAAATATGCCATTCAATTTAACTTCCTTAGTGTGACTAAACAAATAAAATACTGCCACAAAGCCTTCCCAGAAGGCGGTGGACTGAATGTTCTCAAACCGAAGGGCAAGAGAGGAGATTAAATGGGCTTCTCTGAAGAGAAGGACATTTTCAGCTAAGCCTCAAGATGCTCGAGCATCAGCAAAGTTGCAAACTGTGCCCACTCACAATGAACGCTTAACCTTGTGGAAACACTTTTCAGCTCTTACATTGTTCCTGGATCTTCTATGCTCGATTAAATAAGTGCTGACGAACAAGAAAGTAGGAAACATCATTACAGAGCGTGTCCTGATAGCTAGCTGAAATAAACAAAAAAAATGTTGGTTTGCACTGCACAAAATAAGTTCTTCAGCATTGCTGTGAAGGTGTAAAAACAGGAAGGGAAGATAATTCTGTCCCTATTTCTCTCTCTCTTCTGGGGGTCTCTGCGTTCTCAGGTAGATCAAGAGCTATCTGAAATAGCTTGTCGGCCCAGATGTTCTCTGGTGAAGCTGCTAATTCAGGGCAGCGTTGTCCCATTAAGTAGTTCCCCTGCGTCCTCATTTGCTGCACGCGGTGCTGGTAAGCAGGCATGTAGCACCCATCTCCATCACTCGCCACACTGAAGCAGTGAGCCCCCACTACCAATATCTGACCTTGTCATCTGACACATAATCAATTTGTGTGAGAGCGCCGTGGACTGATAAGAGCGATTTATTCCATCATTCTGCCAGGAAGTCTATCTGCAAGGGATTTAGGTGCAGATTTGTAAGTGCCGGGTGCGAGAGTGTGTGAGTGGGGGCAATGTGTGCAGAGCTCAATGTGATGTACTTCAACATAATATCAAGGTAATGGCTAACAAATTGACTGTCTTGAGAATCATGTGTCCTCTGAACCTGATTTATGCTACCCATTTAAAAAAGAAAGGTAATACTGAGGTGGCCTACTTTCTCAGTTCAGTAGCTTTTAATTAAGTGTAAGGGGAACCTTGAAAAAAGCCTGTGCATTTCATACAGGGCTATTTGGCGCTTTGGTCAACTTTGCTAATATTAACACTTTTTATAAAACAATGTGGTTCTATCGCGTAATTTAGCTGTTTCTGATAGGACGAGAGACGTTCCATGCTATAGGTTATTCGTCAACATAACAACAGTTACGGGACTTTTCACAGTTAATAATAAATCACTCCGCGATGAAATATTTGCGTTGATGACAACCGTTAATTCAATATTCTTAAAATTCCAAACCAAGACGTTGACAATGGAACTATTTTTTGTTGCGGAGAAACAATGGCGAAATAAACCATTTTAAATCAATGACTTTGTGTTGAAATGTTAATTTGTTGACGGTAGAATTGTTTTATAAAAGCAATATAGCACTCGTGGGAGTGGGGTAGGTAAGGTATAATCCCACGGGTGTTGTTGCCTACGCCACTCGGCCTGCGGCCTCGGTGGCTACGGCCGAACACCACCCGTGGGATTATCCCTTACCTACCCCACCCCCACTCGTGCTATATTGCTTAAATGACTGCCTATTTCTCATCACCAACATGCACTTAAAAACAATGCCCCTCTTTTGAGTGTGCTATTATCATCACAAACCCTTTGTTTTTCTTCCATTTCTAGGTGTTATACTGCACAAATAACAGCAGGAAATCAATGACTTTTCTATGAGGGTCGCAATTCAGAATGAGTGAAGCCTAAACTTCAACAACACTCTCCATTCTTTGTCTACATCCCAGTGGAGCGGTGGCATAAACACCACAAGATGAGTTTGAAGATGGGAATTTAATCAGGTAATTTGCCAGGAGATTCCGCTGGTGTGATTTCGACTTTAAATAAAAGTGGGGGAAAAAAGCCTGACGACTAAGGATGTGCATCTCCCCCTTTTAAGACGATCTGATACATGGGCTATGATATGATTCAGGGACGATACATCTTACTTCAGAGCGGCTCAGTGCAATTCAATGCAATACGATACAATACAATCTGATATAGTTCTGAACATTTGTTTAATGTAGACATTCATTTTCCATCATAATACAATAATTCTATAAAAGTGGCAAGTAACTGTTTATTACTTTTCCAAGAAATGTTGACATTATTATTCATGAATATAAACTGAAGTCTGTCTCACACACCCATGCCCAGGTGCCTCACTTTGGTAATTAATAAGGGAGAAAAATGTGAAACAAATATACATTGCAATATATGAACCCTCAATACTGAAATCAAATAATATTCACATCCAACAAGCTATGGTTATGCCTAGCTATACCTACATCTATGCCTTTTTCGCAACACTAACGTGACCAAACCACTGATACATCTTCGACTGGAGATAACATAGTGTGTCTCCATTACATTTAGCTACCAGTTATTTGTGGAAGGGTTTAATTTGAGCAATGACCATTGCAGTATATATTAGTGACAAAACAATCGTATTAGATCGTAAAAGGTCAAAAGATGCTGTGCAGATTGATTAGCGAAAGAGACTCAGAGAAGTCGTTATTATTTTGAAAATAACATGGCTTGTAATGTTACACAGCAGCTTCGTTTATACTAAAGGATTGAACCAAAGCCGACTGGAGGGTCTCCTAGTTCGTCTTCTCTGATGAGTCCAATTTCACAGTAGGTGCAAGACTCTGTGGCTTGTAGGCCTCTCCAGGTCTCCGTCTAACCATCAGACGACCATGTGTTGGGCAAAGCTGAAAATTGGACTCATCAGAGAAGACGAACTAGGAGACCCTCCAGTCGGCTTTGGTTCAATCCTTATGGTCTTTTACAAACCTCAGCCAGGCAAAGTACAACGTTGTCCCGGAAGAAAAACTTGCTTCCTTTTGCTCTGACAATGTTCCCCAACTCTGAGAAGTGTTTTTTCCAGCAGGGCAATGCTCCATGCCACACAGCCAGGCCAGTAAAGGTGTGGATGGAGTATCACCAGATCAGGACCCTGTCATGACCAGCCCAATTTCGAGACCTGAATCCCATAAAAAAAACTCTGAAATGTGATCAAGAGGAAGATGGATGGTCACAAGCCATGAAAAGAAGCCGAGCTGCTTGAATTCTTGCGCCAGGAGTAGCATAAAGTCACCCAACGGCAATGTAAAAGGCTGGTGGAGAGCATGCCAAGACACATGAAAGTTGTGATTTTAAATCAAGGTTATTCCACCAAATATTGATTTCTGAACTCTTCCTAAGTTAAAGCATTAGTATTGTGTAGTTTAAAAATGAATACGAGCTTGTTTTCTTTGCATTATTCGAGATCTGAAGGCACTGCATCTTTTTTGCTATTTTGACCAATTGTCATTTTTCTGCAAATAAATGATCTAAATGACAATATTTTTATTTGAAATTTGGTAGGAATGTTGCCAGTAGGTTATAGAATAAAACAAAAATGTACATTTTACTTTAACACATACCAATAAATAGTAAAACCAGAGAAACTGATAATTTTGAAGTGGTCTCTTAATTTTTTCCGCGGCTGTATATTGTCATAAGGACAGGTCAGTATTGACAGGTCAGTATATTGTTTTACTTTTTTTCATAAATATATCTGTTACACTTAAAAACCATGGTTCCTTACTCTGAATGACGTTTTGTCAGAAATGTATAGATTGTATGGTTATTGCATTAGACTGTATCATAAAATTAGTTTTAAAGTAACACTATGCAACAATTATACTTCAGGATTAGGGTTAGGATACGCAGTTTTACCTTAAAAAAAACAGCTTGAAAAAAATTGGGGCGCTACAATGACTTTTAATATGGAGAATCGCCTCCGTGCCATTGCCATACCAGATGTCCATAGGCTGTTTGGGACAAATGTCCACTGGTTATTTCAACACTTAAAGAGGATTAGGGTGATCATAATTACTCACAGTACTCATAATTAAAACTTTCATTGTTGTATAATCATCCGTAATTAGAAATCGTGTTTTCCTTCACTTAGAAAGAGCCCTTTGTATCTAAGTAGGAAGCTCGTCCTCTTCCATGGAGGCGGCCATGTTGCGCTGGTAGCGCTGGTATGTTTCCATAGTAGCCAAGAAGGGACAAACCAAAACACTGGCACTAAAGAGGGTCTTTCACGTTTTTATGACACCTAACAGCCATCCAGACTCAAAAATGGACACGTCACGCCCTGCTACATCCATTTACAAATTACTTCTTTACATATGATTAACTCAGATTAGTGCCTTCACTGCAAAAAATATTTTTTTGCATCCTTGTAAACAGAAATTATGTGTATATAAGAATAAGAAATCCAAAGCTATACTATTTATCAGATCAACTTAAGCTTTGACAATTTTGTTGTTTAAGCCAATGCTGTGTAGTGTAGCTCCACTGAAATGAAAAACACACGCTGGAGACTCTGGAAGAAGCTGTTTTAGTTTTTTTTGGAAGGGAAGTTGGGGGTATTTGGTACATATCAAAGAGTGAAAATAAGTGGCCCTAACTTAAGTTAAGCTAAGTTTTATGCAGGAACTTCTTTTTACAGAATATAGTGCCTTTAAAGTCTACAAGATCATTTGACCAAAACAAAATATGACCACAATAAACAATCAAATTAAAGGAGGTCTATACGTTTTCTGTATGGAGACAGTGCTACAGGAAATAGGCATACAGGAATTACATCTCACTAGACCTAATCAGAGATACTACTGTATAGAGATTAAACTGGAGTGCTCACTATTAAAGCTACTATTCACTACCACAAAATCATTGGGAATTGCACCACTTGCAACTTGACTTATGTAGGCCTACTAAGTTACTTATCTCACACAAGACATTCCAAATATAGCCATATCTGCAGTGCAATTTTGAAGCATACCAGCCGCAAACCACAGAGTTCTCCCTAGTAGTAGTATCATCAGTACCACCTTAATTGACAGCATGGCTAAGCATCCTCACCTTATAAGGATTGAGCTATTTGTCAAGGAGGTCAATTACATTCCCTCATTGTCACCTGAAAAGAGGTTGTGGTTACCTTAAACAGTCTGATTCTCTATCCCTATTTCAAAAAAATTGATATAACCACACAACTTAAATTCAACCACACTGCATTAAAGTGTTAAAACCTAGGCCGACCTCAAGCAACACTGAATATTCGTGCAATTACAAGACGAAGGCCTACAAGGACAGCAAGATGCAGACTTCCATCAAATAATCAAATCCTGTTCGCTGCACGCCATCTGTTATTATGCCACCGGCAGACTGCGGTGATGTTTTAAGTTAAGGGTACCTTTGCTATTCGGTAACAGTGAACTTAGTCTGAAATCGTGCCAGCTGCAGAGCACAATTTTTGTTTGCCGTTGCCAAAATGCCTGAGCGGATGCTCTGACTGCAGAAACCGAAAGCGACCTTGATTGTAAGAGAATGCCAATGCTTTTCTCCCCTTTACATGCTTGAAGTGTCAAATCTCCAACTAGGAGCAGCTGCTACACAGGGGAGGTAGAAAGGGGGAGAGCGGTTCTAACACGGGGAAACGGTTTGCCTTATCTCGTGATTGACACTGCTTTGGATCGATCCTGACAACAGTCTTGTAAAAAAAAAAAAAAAGGGGGATAAAACGCCAAGTTCCTGCTCGGTGGAAGACGACAAAGCTAGCAAGTGCATTGACTTGTTCAATCGCTCTAACTTTCTTCTAAAGTGTAATGCAATCTCAGAACGACGACAAAGGGTGACAAAAATGTTTCGCTTTAACCGAGCATGCACAAAGTCGCTATATGCCATTAACCAGATATTAATAACAGTGTGTCTGGCTTATCTACGTGAGTAAACCCCTTAGGTACGCTCAATGCCCAAACCTGTGCTCAAATAGGACGCCTCATTGCTGTTGTTCCTCGAAGAACTCGTACTGTATCGACAGGGTTACAGGAACAGATAGATACCTACCTCTTCAGTGCAGAAATTGATAGTAATCGGTAAGTTTGCCATTACATTTGATTACTGCTCGTTTTCGTCCTCCATCCATTACCCTGTCGCCATTTTGCTTAAAATTCTGCAGGTTGAACTAAAACTCAGGATAGGGATGTGGCCGGAGTAGCATGCACTTGGAAATCATAATATCTGCAAACTTTAATGGTACGGGACTGTTTTTAACGTTTTATTAAACGTTATATCGTATGGTTCTAATCGGTCGGCATTGTCTTGATTTCTTCCGCTTTCGTATGTGACTGTTCGTTCTGACTAAAATACGGGTCCCCTACTAACAATATGGATTATTCCAGGCAGACGCTACAAAAATTCTTGCCTCTAAATTGCTGTTTGGAAGATCACAGCAATGGTGGCAGACAAGCTACCACCAACCACCGTAGAGCAGAACTGTATCCACTCTAAATTGCTAATAGCCAGATGTATGTGTCATTGTACAGTGTAGCGGAAAATATACATTTCAAGGAAGAAAACCTACTTCTTCTTTACTTTTTGGGGAATGCAATGGTCATTTATTCTGCATCATTTTTGTGTGATCTCGACACAGATGTAGGCTCTTGAAACTGTCTCGACTGAAATCGCCCATAGCTAATAAACTACATATGGCCCACCTGAATGTTTTTAATAGACATGTTTGTAACAAAGTCACTATACTAGAACATGCTCTGTGCACTTGCAACTTTTTGCACCAACCAGGCCCATTGCCATGATTTTTATAGAGCAATGCACAAAGCGAGAATTTAGTAATAACTTTAGTTATAACTATAATGATAGGAATACAAGAAGGGAGAAGGGCACAACATCAACACTGACAACAAAAAAGTGCCTGTTCTGTTCCTCTGACTAAGTGGACGGTCAATATCTTTTCCAGAGGTTATTGGAAACATTTTGTAGCCTACTGTAAGACATGACACCCCCAAAATATTAATGTAATTTTAGACTAATAATAGTCCATGGCTTGCGAACCACTAAATAGGCTGAACTAATGACTGTCAAAATGATGGACCACGTTGTGATATGCACATGTTCAGAAGAAATGAAGCCCAAATTGGTCAACATAATGGGAAAATTGGAGCCAGTCTACGTATACAGACACTTTAGAACAGTAGCCTACATCATGTATAGGCTAGCCTAATTGATTTAGCTTTTCCCAGATAGCAAGCATGTGTCGGTCCACCAGTGTATTTTGGTCGGCACCCCACTGGACCTCGACAGTTGCTCTCAGACCACCATCATTTTTAATATAGCTGGGCGTGGATATTGAGAAAATAACATAAAATGTCTAGTTCCTTTAATTCTCCTATCCTTGGCATTGTATATTTAAAATATCATTACTAAACAGAAGTTGTTCACAGAACTAGAAGGCTCTCAAGTTGAAAAATGACATTGTCAATTAAAGTCTAGACACACAGGTAACATGTATAATGTTAAAGGTTTTTTGAGAACTAATCAAGAAGTATTAATGAAAAAAAAAAAGTGGGAAAACGGTGGGCTGTTTGTCTGTAACTCACCAGTGGACCGCCGAAAGGCCGATGAGCAAGAGGGCTCTGCCCCCAGTGGGCCGACTGTGGTCCACTGGACTTTTGCTATCTGGGTTTCTGGGCACAACTTAACATTGTGTTGGCTGAAAAAAGCCTAGAATAAGTCAGAAAGTTTCAGCATTGAATTTAGAGGCTGGCTGCTACATACGCACACACTTCACCTGCAATGCCATTGCAAGACTTCTCTTTTATCAAGTCAACCAGTTATGTGTTGTCGTATGCCGTCCCAGGCTATCAGTATAAAAGACAAGTCTCCAAAGAACTCGACCATGTTTGTTCTTCGGTCGTGCCAAATCAAATGTCAGTGTCCAAATTTGGCCATTTTGTGTCTCCATGGCTGGCCCTGTCCTGGCTGTGACCATTAGGCCCTAATTGGACACATCAGTGTTTCTCCCCCTCTTATTGCTCTGTGTGGCCACTGTGAGGCAATCACCCTGATGCTTTATGGCTGGCCAGACCTTGCGTCACACAGGTGGGTGTTGTTAATTGGGGGGGCAAAAAACTGCTGCTCTCTGTCCACATCAAGTGCTTAGAGGTCAGAGAGAGAGAGAGAGAGAGAGAGAGCATCAGATGAGGTTTACATGCAATAAGAGTCAGGGCCAATACAAATGCAACCGGCCACTGTCTCTGACCCTGAGAAGCCTCTATGTGAATGGGACAGTAGGACTTTTTAACACCAATTATGTCAAGAATGTCAGAAAACGGCTGTCAAAAATGTCAGGCCCCAGTGATGGGTGTCAAGCTGCACTGGCGAATGTGCCTTGGAAATCGGCTGCAGAGAGTCATTCAGTAGGCCGCTTATGGTGTAACAGATGGACAGTGTTGGCCGTTCCCAGACATAACACAGATGTCCCACAAACCAACACTACCCACGCAGTTGGTTTGTAAATGCCAAAAGGTTGCATACAAATTGCAATAAACAGTGAAGCAACCAGCTAAATAATATGTAGGATGGAGTGGCTGTCATCTTTTTGGGCGAAAAGAGTTTTATTTGGCCTAGTGAGTTCTCATGCAACATATCTTCAATATTCCATATTCAAATTTGAAGTGGTGGAAGTATGCTTCAGCATTGAAGGGAGTGCTCACACAGGCATCCCAGTCAGCTTTAACCCTCATTTAAATTGTATAATGATAACACACTGTCAGTGAATTATTGATGTTATTACATTATTTATTTGCTAAGCAGATGCCCCCAATCCCATCGTTGTTATGTATAAGTAAACAGTGCATTGAGTGCTTCCACATTTAAGCTATTGGATATTTTTCAGAAAACCTCTTGTGTCAGATCATGGCCTATGTACAAGCTGGTATTACACAGATGACCCACTTTGTAAGACAACAAAAATCATTCATTTTAATTAGCTGTATTCTACAGAAGTGTGATGCCTGCAATGAAAATGCATTCAGCACAAGTCCATAAGTACATACAGTGCCTCTGGACATTCAATACCATCAAATTTATAGATCTGTCACTCAGACAAGGATGAAAGGAATACAGAAAGAGAGAAAGAAAAGACAGACATTGAAAAAACAATAAACCCCTTTAAATGAGCCATTGACTAGGCCTTCAGGTAGCATGACAACATCATAGGCGAGATAAATTAGTCATGTTTTCTTGGATTTCATGTTTAGTCATTCATACTAGATGGTCATATTTTACCCGATCATTAAACCTCATTAGTGAAGATTCCAAAGGTAAATCCTTCTTTGACAGGAGCCATTGAGTCAGCTCTATGTCTCATCATTAAACCGCAGTGGCAAGGTTGCAGCTGGAATTGATATGATATTTTATCGCTACTCAAGAAAGCATTTTAATATTTGTTTGTCTTTCTTTCTCTCTCTCTCTATTCAATAGTCATATGGCTGACAGTGTCTCAATTACCATTAAACAATCCCTTGCACAGCATTCGCCTTGAGAAATTGCAATGGTAATACCACGAAAATAACTGGTTTATCCCACATCTTCCCCCTACTCATTAGATGTGGGTAGTAATGCGTTATGTTTACTCCGTTTCATGGACTGAAATCGTTTTTCCAATAAATTGTTTTTACTGGCTGGGCCCTTTTGTGTATGTATTTATAAAGATTGTAATCTGTCATTTAAATATATATCACAAAATTGAACCGGATTAGCATATGGATGACAGTAGTGAAATGAGATGGGGATTTGAAGCCATACAATAGCAGTTTTTGTTCTACTATATTCTGAATCATATGTTTGCCCATAGGTGCAGCAGTGTGGTGTTTGATGGTCGTGCCCTTACTGCAAAAGGGAGCTGATAGGCAATATAATTGAGCTTTGACCCTTCATTTGTAGTCACTTTGCTCACATCTGAAACAACAGACATACAGCACACACTCACACAAACAGCACACACACACACACACATTAGACTTTATTCGCACGTACATGCTATAAGTCAATTAGTAGTATGACACTTTTGGTCCTAATTTTAAGACGCTCATCTTTTGTGTTGTAATGTTGGTTGACATGAGAAATATACCTGAATAAAACAGAAAAAAATATTTTAGTCTTTCAGAGAGGAATTGTTTATTGCTGTCGAGTTGCATTTCACATAAAAAATGCATGTACATAAAACGTTTAAAATAAATAGTCTAATATTAAGTTAATCACACGTGTGAAATTGACTCTGTATGTGGTAGAACATGGATTTTTCATGAATTTGCTTCTGTTAATAATTAATGAAAGACTCCATACATTTTACATTGAAATGGCAAATAAAGGAATTGTTTGTCATAAGTGTAGGAAATACAAAAAAAAAAAACATTTCATCAAGGAGAAACGTTTGTATATGACATTACTCTCAGCACAAATGTTTGCCCAAGTAATTCCATATAAAATATAAGCACGTTTTATGCCCGTATGAAACAATATGACGCACTAAAAGACAGCACAGCGCATCAATACGTACAGAGCCTGATGAGTGGGTTGTCTTTTTTAGGGATGCACAATTTTCTATATGCTGAACTCATTTTGGGCCGTGCCAGTGCCGATAACCTAGTACTGTTATTGTGATGGCCTACTTGCTGTAGAAACAGACATAAAACATTTCCGTTGATTCTACTCTAAATGTTTCCTTTTACAAATGCAGACATTCACTCGGAAAAAAATGAGGAATCATTTTAACTCGGACTAGATGTAAAATATGCCACATACATTTTTTCCACTAACATTTTCAGATAAAAATGTAAATCTTATTCTACTTGAATGATGCTTCCCTGAGACCTTCTCAGCCAGGCCCATCGGCAGAAATGCCGATAATTAACTTCTTAAGTTTTATCAGCTGATACCGATGTCGTGCCGATATCAGCATGCATCCCTAGTCTTTTTGGGGGGGATGAGGGATGTGAAGTGACAGTGGGCTTCTGTTTTCAGAGCACACAGTAATTTTTTTAATGGCCTGCCTGCCAAGCATGCATGCCCCAAGTTTGATTTTTATTTCTTTTTTTTTTTACCGACAGAAAACTAGGAGGGGGGTGGGGGGGGAGAAGAAGAGAAAAACCTCTAACAATTTATTATGCTGTTTGTACCTCATGCTACTAGTGATCATCTGCAATTTATTTCCTACCTTGGGGTAGAGCAAGCCACTTTTCTCCATTTTTCACTGTCTTACCCCCCTCCAGTCCCCCAACCCCCCCTTCAAACTCAACCTCCCTACCCCTTTTTTTGTGTTTCTTGATCCTGTGTGCTGCCGACTAAGCTTCAGCCTGAAGCCATGGCGTTGGAACATCACAGAAAACCACATCATTATGCTGCAGCCTGTTAACAAAGAGAGGAGGCAGAGCAGCCGTTTAAATCATGGGGGCACGCGAAAGAACACAAAAGATTACAGAGTTCACCGCTCTGACCTGCGGAGGGTTTATTCTCTCTCTGTCTCTCTCTTTCTTTTTTTTGCCCTCCTCGAGGTGCTGCACTTGGGGAGAGAGGCACGCTTACGCTCGTGCGTCTCATCCCTCGCTCCCCTCGTTCTCTCCGGCACACTTACTCTTTCAGTGCGGCTCCAGTTACTCAGAGCCTGCCCCGCTTCTCTGGCCGTACCGTGTTAATTCAAGGTCACAGTTTTGTTGTTGTTGTTGTAGTTATTCCACCTGTCCTCCAGGGAGTCCTCAAGTGCCTTTCAAAGAAAAACTGTAGTCCTCCACCCAACCCCGTCACACTTAGATTATCCACTGACTCCAAGGCTTCAGCAAATCCAAGGCCGAGGGGCGAACACATGTTGCCTTTTTGACACTTCAGAATGACTTAAATGTTGAAGGGAGAGCCAATGAAGGGAGATGATTGGCTGGTGACAGCTCATCACCCCAGCTCTGATGAATGATTGAAAGATGAACCTTGAGACGTAAGATTCCATATGCCTTGTAAATGAAAGTTTAACAGTCAGAGCTGTGCCAAATCCTCTGGGGATGTGGTGAGGAGGAGAACGAATGCCACTATTTTTAAGTGCCATATGTAGTGATACATGGCCTTGGCTGAGGTTTAGAGACCTTGTGAGAGAGTTCTTGTATTTACCAAACCGTTTTCAAACAGAATGCTCTGCATCCCTCAGTGTTCATACCTCATGCAGAGTTTGTAGTTTTGTTTCCTCTAAAACTAATTACAGTAAGTAACACCGAGCTAAAAGGCAACTGAAACCAACCAAATCTATTTTAATTATTCATCATTGTCCGTCTGGAGAAGGACACATGGTGGCCGTTCCTAAAGGAGGCTTTTCCTGCTTTAGTTTAATACGACAAAGTTAAGAATATGACCTCAAATTACCTTTTTTTTTGCCGATAAAAGACACTGAAGGCTGCTTTGTGCAATTTGCAACTGCAAGCTGTGTTAAGGCTTGCATTAAAACATATCATCTTAAGTCACACCAAAATGTCATAGTGGTAGTCTGGAAGCTATTCAGGCCCATTTGTTTCCTAACATTCAAAAGAGACTTTGTTAGGTGAATATTCACATTATCCCCATCAGACTTATCTTCAAAAAAACAATCAAGGTAAAGTAGCAAATGTAACCTCCCTTGAGGTTTGCTTGCTCCTTCCTGAAAGCGCTTGAAATGCCCATTTATATCTCTGCTGGGCAAATGGAACACGTGGGTTTGGCGCCAACCTTTGCAGTGGACAATGAAGCCACAAGGGGGCACATGGAAACTGATTAAAAGAGCCCTGATCATTTACTGCCTTAAAATCAACCTTAGAAAAATATACTTCACTAAGTGTGCAACATGTCTTTTAAAATATTTAGCAATACCTGTGGCTGTTTTAATCCATTAAACCTGATTACATTACATATTGCACATATTAAACTTTGCTCCTTTGAAGAGTGGTAGCCATGCAATGTTTTTTTCTGTCATAAAATATTAAACTTCTCAACATCCTTAGAGCGAGTTTCTTTAATGTGCGCGTAATTTCACACCTCTGAGTTTGGACTCACTGCCTGATATTCCCTTTTATCTAGTCCAACAGCCATTCACATGTTTCAGTTTATAAATCTATCATTGATTCTCTTTATTTCACAGTATGTGTATGTTGTAACAGAATAAACTGGGTCACTGCAGTCTGATAGCATGTTTTATCTTGTCATTGATACAATTTTTCCAGTGGAATTTTGTATTTAAAAAAGGGCGTGAGGAAGCATGTTTGAGTGCAAATCAGTGGTCATCATCAAGTCTCGGCAAAACCCAGGTTCTTGTTATGGTTCACTAAGGCGTACCCAAAGGAACAGTATGTCAACTAAATGTTTCCAACAGTCTCATCAATGTGAACAGATCTAAGCCTTATTTAAGCCATCCACTCCCACACTAGGAGGTCGTGTCCACTCTCTGGTTGTTGCGCTCATCTCATGAATGTGTTGTGCTAATGGTGTTGGGTTTACATAGGCTCTACATGTTTGAATACCTTAAGGAATAATACCATTGTAAGGTTTGGTGACATGCAGGCAGTATCACTCAGTATAGATCTCTGAGACTGGATCACCTATGGGAAGGGAGGACTAAATGCATACCACAGACACTGGACTTTCATTCAAAGATACTTTTATGGTCGTTCTTTTGTCTTTTTTCTTTACTGGCGATGGGATGTCGGGCTCACTTCATCAACTAGCTTTTGCTCAAATGACTTCCCTTTCAGGAACTTGTCTCGTGTGGGACCGACGGCTTGCTTCTCTGGAGGCTGTAGTTCTAGTTGTACATATTAAACAAGTAAAGATCCATTAAAAAGACCCATGCTGGTGAGACTGCCTCGAAGTGAGGCCTTAGGGTGGACTGACAAAGTCTCACCTGTCTGCATCTTAATCATCCCTGTAAGTCTAGAGGAATTCTAAGAAAGCGAATTGGAAAAAAAAAAAATATATATATAGGCTCAGGTCATGTTAGGAAGCCTGTGTAAGGGCCATTTTTGGCTTTGTGCTGCTTATGGTGTTGGCCAGGGGAATAATTCTGGATCACAGATTTGCTGACCAAGGATGACTCACCATCATGATCTGTCCCAGTGAGCAAGGGAGGAACACTTGGCTCCACTTCTGTAGTGGTTGGGTGTGGACTGGCACAGTATGCTCCAACACTCAACCAATCTCAGTGTCACCATAAGCCTCAGACTGTGGGAGATGCAGAGTAACAGTAACAGAGAGTACAAAGTAACAGTAACAGAGAGTACAAAATAACAGTAAGTAACTATTCCACTTTCCATATGCTCTGTTCAGATTTTTTTTTTTACAATGCAGTTAACAGAAAGATGGATGCAATCAGGGGCGCCCGCAGGATTCTCCTTCATGGTACGCACGCTTAGGGAAGTTGTATGACCACAGAGGCTCATTTTCAGGTTCTGTAGAGAAACCATCTGTCGATGTAAACACAAGCGAATGAGAGTGCATAGAGCATGGAGCAGTGTGATAAAGAATGCACTGCTAAACAACCCATGTTTGAAAAGAAACCAGTCGATTGGAACATTATCTTATAACCTTAACCTACTTTATGGTAGTTTCAAGAAATGCTCCAGCCAAAATATGACTTGGCTCTCATTGTGCCGTAGTTCTTAGTAAATAAACTCAGTTAGTAAAAAAAAAAAAACGACCAATGTCTCTGGCAACTTCTCAAACTGCTGAATGACGTTTCAGCTGAAGCAGTCAAGACAGGCAATATCAGTAGAAATTCAATTATATTAGGAATGCCTATTTGACCACTTACTCTCTTCCACACGGAACCGGGATTGCCTGAATCCGGACACATGTTTAGTCGGATCTGCCTTTCGTCCACACAAACACACAGGTTGGATCCGCGAGTCCGGAACTTTTTTTTGTCTTCAGTATGCTATGAATCAAAACAGAACTTGGGTATGCAGTGTGGCATCACTGGATGCAATTAACTATGACCTTAATTACTGGCAAGGATCTAAACCATGAAAAGCTGTAGCATAGCGCACTCATTCATAGGTATTTAGCATTCCTGCTGTACATTGGATTAGATTGCATCAGAGCTTTTTTCTTTCCCTCCCTGACTTGAATGGAAGCTCAAACCACTGAGTCAGGGCCAGAGGCTTTTTCAGCTCTTTGAGTTTCAGCCGCTCCTCAAACGATCATTTTTCCCCCATGAAGGATAAAACAACTGTTTACAGTGTATGTCTGAAGCCTCCATTTTGTCTCAGATCATTCAGATGTGAGCAAGCAATCGATCGGCCCTCTATGCACGCGGACTCCAGTCAGGCTTAAAACAATTTGCGAGCGCCATGATGAAATCCTCTGTATCCACCAGTATTGATCCCAGCATGGGGCTGATTTCATCCCCTTATTTGGTGCTGATTAGATGGCGCGGAGGAACAGTGGAACAGCCCTCAGTAAACTTGTGTAAACTTTTGCGAGAGGGCTAGAGGCACTGGCAACTTTGCTGCAATGATGGAGCGCGCTACGCCCGCCTTTAGTAAGATCCAGCCACGGCTGATTTCCTGCTGGGGAATTTAAGCGACGCTTTTGTGGCCAAATAACAGAAAGTTTAAGGTTATTTCACTGAGTAAATAATTCATGGCTGTGTCATTTCTTTTGGTTTATTGTAATTTGCTTTTGGTTTTGTTTCTTTAAGATAAGAATTGATCTTTGGGTAAACAAGTTAGCGTTCACTTGGTTGAGCTAGATTACAGAGAGAGCGAAACTCTTGACTGATTCGCTCTTTCATGTTCCCTGGCTTTTGGGGGCTGAGTGATACTCATCACAAATGAGAGATCTTGAGCGACTTTCTCAGACTGATTAGTTCAGCTCACTTGAGATGAGGGCGGCTTGTTAAAGACTGATGCGCTTTATTCATTTCTTTTCAACCCATCTATGTCAAAACAGTAAGCTGAATGCTTAAAAAAAAATCACCAATCTCTTTATTCTGTTTCAAAAGGAAGAGAAATATCTTGTGATTTTTTGCTTTGTGAGTTTTCTGTGTTTGTGTGTGTGTGTGTGTCTGCCCAATATACACACTCATTATTTCAATAAACCTATTTGTGCCTTTCTGGCAGATGCTATAAAGAGAATTGGGTATGATCCACTGAAGAATAATAGATGCTGGTGGGGTGCACTAAGGCTTTTGGGCTGCTGTTCCAGCCGACTCCAGTCCGAAACAAGACCGCTGGCGGAAATTTAGTGGCCAAGGCCGTCAAACAAATTGAGTCCTTTGGTAGATGCTAGATTTTGGGGGCTGGAGGGACGGACTGGGGGAGTGGGGATGGGTAGCCTTTTGGGTTTTGATGTAGTTGCCTTGACAGGTCGGATAAAAGATTGCTACACGATACAAAAAACAGACCCCACAAAGAAATCTTGCCAAATTGCACGAGAAGAGATGGATAATTAGAATGCCAACATCTGAGCCCTATTGTGATGTGACCTTCCATGCTTTAATTTAGTCTCTGTGTGTTTCT